>NC_064305.1:82025605-82326487 GCF_023373825.1 Bactrocera dorsalis | reverse complement strand
ACAGCCTCATATTTGCCTGTATTTGCCCGTAAGGCTTTCCACCAAACTGTATAGAGAAGCTCATAAATTTTGACATCATAACCCGCCTAGTGTGACTCCATAAATTGGTAAGTGCGTGGAACTTATTTTTAAGAAAACAACTGTATGACCACTGTTAACATTTTGAGACTCATAGTTAGTGAATTCAACAAAAATTAAAAAAAAAATAATATTTTTACAATTAACAAAATGGGTGACATTAAAAAATATCTTTGTTAAAAGTTAAGATGACATCAAACAATCGAAAAACTGAAAGGTTCTAGAGAAAAGTATACAAAAGAAACAGGAAAAACATTGAAGCAATGGGATTACATGTCTTCGAGTTATAACTGCAGCAAATTTGGATATCAAACGAGGTTTCAGACAAAGCGACACCCTATCGTGCGACTTTTCTACTGCTGGAGAGAACAATTCGAGCTGCAGAGCTAAATCAAGAAAACACAATCTTTTATAAGAGTATACAACAGCCGGTGTACACTCGACTACATCCGCGCCGTTAGTTCTGCTTTTTCCAGACTTAGTAAGAAAGTGAAGCAAATGGGTCTGGTACTGAAAGTGGACAAGACGGAGTATCTCCTGCCATCAACCAGCAGTCGTCGCACTCGCAACTTTGCTCTCGTCTTCGTCTATCTTGGAACCAGTATTAACACCAACAACAATGTCAGCCTAGAAATTCTACGCAGAATATCTTTTACTAACCGGTGTTACTTCGGATTGAATAGGCGATTGAGAAGTAAAGTCCTCTCTCGACGAGCAAAGACCAAACTCAATAAGTCACTCATTATTTTAGTCTTGTTATATGGTGTCGAGGCATGGCCATTGACAACATCTGATGAGTCGACATTACAAGTTTTCAAGAGAAAATTTGATAAAATATTGAGCTGTACGAGTTATACGACGACATTGATCATGTTGTCCGTATGGATGAAACCACTCCAGCTCTGTAAGTATTCAACGCAGTACCCTTGTAGGGAAGCAGAGGGAGAGAAAGACCTCCGCTCCTTTGGGGACATCAGGCGGAGAAGGACCTGGTCGCACTTGTTATCTCGAATGGGCTTTAAATTGCGAAAATGTAGAACTCCTGGTGCGCTGTTATTAATTCGGCTATAACCGTGTAAGCAGTGTCTACGCCAGAAGAAGAGTTAAATCTCATATATATATGATTTTCATTTTATTCGAAGAAACAAATCAAGGGGAGTCGTATGCTTATAGAGGCTTACAAAGTTTTAGGAATAACCATATGTCCTCTTAAAAAATAATAAAAATATTTTTCTATCTTTGTTCGACGAAAAATTGTTCAATCAAAGCTTCAGGAGGCAGAAAAATGAAGTAAAATACCTGAGCTAATGTGAGTGAGGCTGATTTAATTCTTGGCAGCTGACTTCACAATATTTCCATTTAATAGAGGGGATTAAAATATCGTATATATATGATACATATAATATTTCTGTTAAAGGCTGATCCCATATACTACTATATATGGTATATTCATTTTATTTGATACAATTAAAGTGTCTTATGAGTAAATTCATTAACATAATTTGACACATTTAAGAGGTTCTATAACTTTGTTTATTAGCTTTAGTTTAACAAAATTTCTTATATTTAAATTCATTAAATTTATTTCACGCAATTAAGAGACCCTTTAATTGAATTCATAAGCTCAATTTAAGCGCTGAAAGAAGCACCTTTTAGACAGATTTACTTTACTTCTCTAAATTATAGGGTCCTATAATATTTACTAATTTTTTTTATTCAATTCCACATATTTTTAATTAAGACAGTTATCAATTTCTCTTATTGTATTATTAATTGACTCAATTAGTGAGGTTAATTGACTTTTTTCTTAAATAACTTCATTAAAATTAATTGACTTAATTTAGGGATTCTAAAATTTTGTTTATAATCTTTAGTTTACTAAGTTAAAGGGGCTTATAATTAATTTTAAATTGATCAATTAAAAACTTTTTAATTGAATTTATTAGCTCTAGTTAACTCAATTAAGATACTGACAGAAACATTTTTTAGACAATTTTACTTTAATTTACTCAATTAAGTAGTCCTATAATTGAGTTAATTAACGTTAATTGAAGCCATATAGAAACCGTTTAATTTAGTTCATTAGCTCTAATTATTTCAATAAATAAGTTGTCAGAATGTCTGTCAAAATTTGATTTAACAAAAAAATCTATTTTAATTTGAGCGTTCAGCATTTTCTTGAAGGTAATGAAATGATCTTGTGGACCAAAGGCCAATTAAGAATGAAGCGGTAAGTTAAATACTATTAATGAAATGAAATTGAAAATATATTTAAAAATTATAACTTTCTAATGAAAATGAAAATATTTCTCCATAAAGTAGGTGAATCATTGCCTTATTTCTCATACCTAATTAAGTCGCTGTTGAAACTGTGCAAAAATTATACTTTTTTAAAACAAAACGGTATACTCGAAGTGCTTAAACTTTGGCACCAAAAAATTTCGCACAAAATTAGCAATATTAAAAGACTGAAAGTAAGCAGCGCGGAGCAGAGGAGAAATGAAATTCAAATTCGGTGGAGTCATAAAGTACGGCCACTAATGTCAATTTAAGGTGGAGATGTGAAATTGGCAAAAAATAAAATAAACTTTTGACCAGCCATTTAAGATTAAATCAGCAATTTGTATGAATCGGAATATCGAAACTCAAGCCAAAAGCGTGTACGAGTTGCTCTTGTTGTTGTTATATGTAAATAGACTACGGAGCAGCATTTTTTGCCAAATAAAAGAAATATAAATGCAGAGCAGAGTAGTTAAAGATTTAGATATTACACAAATAAAATTAAATTATGGACACATGCGATTATGCTTAGTGCAAAATTATAGTAAGAGTATATCTTTGTTTATAGGTAAATGTGTATGTGTATGTATGTAGCGATGTGCTTAAAAGCAAGGGAGTTGGCAGCGGGTTTTTTGCAAAAAATTAACTTGCAAATCCGTTTGCTTGCTCGTAGCAAAAAAACCAAAATGTAATGAATTGGTAACAACAACAAAAACACTTGAAACAATTATAACCAACAACAACAAGGCAATAAAAATGCGAATTTTTGCAGAGCCATGAATTGAAGGTAAAAAAGAATTCGCAAGGAAAGTCTTTGTTTAGATAAGTTCGGTTCAGTTTCAGTTTAACATTTTCAGCGAATGCATAATGTTCAGGCACATACAGACGCACGTGTGTTAACGCATACATAAATGTACATGTGTGCAGTATGTGTGTTTGTAGGTTTTTGCGCGCTTTTTTAATGCAATGCAAATGTATACATTTTATTAATTGTAACGCTTCAAACAATGGTGACACAAAATTATGTATAACAACAACAAAAATAACAATAAAAAATAACAACAGGAAAACTAAAGTCTATAATACCATTCACATGTGCACTTTTTATAGCATTAAAGTATGTAAAAAGGTCTTTAACTTGATTTTGTTCTTTCAGTTTGTATGACCGCTATATGCTATAGTGCTTCGATCTGCACAATTTTATATGAGATTGTACCGTTGCTTTGAATAATAATTTATGCCAAATTTCATGAAGATAGCTTCTCAAATAAAAAAGTTTTTCATATACGAACTGGATTTAAATCGATCAGTTTGTATGGCAGCTATATGCTATAGTGCACCGATCTAAACAAGATCTTCGGAAGTTGTAGCCTTATCTCGGACAATAGTCTGTCCCAAATTTTGTGAAGATACATTGTCAAATAAAGACGTTTTTCATACTAGAATTTGATTTTGATCGGTCAGGGCGTATGGCAGATATACGCTATAGTGATCCGATATCGGCGATTCTGATAAGTAAGCGGCTTCTGGGTGAGAAAAGAACGTGTGCAAAATTTCAGATCGCTATCTCTAAAACCGAGGACTAAATCAACTCAACCCAACACGCTGATCATTACCCAAGGTCAGGGTATAAAAATAATGATTATAACGGTATACGAGTATATTGGCATATATCGCCTATGCTTGTATGTTTGTGAAAGAAAACCCGCCAGAGCCAACAAACTCTTTCAATTGGCGGTCTGCTGATGGAAATATGAAAATGTAAATGAGTGCATTAACATCAGCAAGTGAACTGCATGACAAGTTGTTTGTGTAAGCGCTGAGGCGTACAGGTGGCACTGTTGGCGGATACTCATATTTATGTACATATACTTAAGTGAATTACTGCACGAGAGTGTATATGTTTGCTTAGAGGTGTGTGGTGGCAGCATAAGTGGGTGATAATAGACAGTAATTAAAGCGGATATTAGTGGAGTGTAAGAGATATGAATGGCACTTGCAGCTTATATGAATGAAAAACGCAAGATAAAAGGAAAAATCGGCGAGACTATTATCATCTTTAAAAACAATCGAAAACTGATCCTGCTGTGTATGCAAATACACTATGCGTTGTGTCACATACCATTGAGTTTTCCCATGTGCTATCGACTTTTTTTGTCTTCTTTACATGTTTTTTAATGGTAAATGATGCAATTTATGAAGCGGGAAAATCTCATAATATTGCCAATGAACTTTGGTGCGTATTGAATTTCAAAAACATCATAAACGCTAATGCTGCCAAGTCGAAGTTTATCAAATGTTGGGTAGTAAAAATGCGTTTCATTTGAATAACAAAAAGCTGTCAATGAACGAATGTCAACAATTTTGACATAAGGAAGCATGAAGTAGTGTTGAAAGCTGGCGGAAATAAAAGTATGTAAATATTCGATTTTTGATAATGAATGCTAATTTTCGAATCAGCGTAAGTGAACAGCTTTTAAAACAAGAGAACTTCTAACAGCATTTATTACCGGTTATTTTTTTTTTGTTGGCATAGACACCGCTAGTTTCTCACAGCGCGATACTCGTTCTTCCTTTTCGCTGTTTGACACCAATTGGAGATTCGAAGTGAGGCCAAGTTCTTTTCCACCTGGTATTTCTAAAGGAATGGAGGTCTTCCTCTTTCTCTGCTTGCTCCGGTCCGGCGGATACTCGAATACTTTCAGAGCTGGAGTATTTTCGTTCATTCGGACGACTTAACTTAGCCAGCGTAACCGCTCGTCGTCGTATATCTTATACGGCTCATCGTCCCTTTGACTGGGGGACGGGGATGATGAGTGACTTGTAGAGTTTGGTTTTTGTTCGTCGAGAGAGGACTTTACTTCTTAATTGCCTACTAAGTCTGAAGAAGCACCTTCTGGCAAGAGTTATTCCGCATTGGATTTCGATGTTGATGTTGTTGTTGGTATTAATACTGGTTCCAAGATAGACGATATTGTCTTCGACTTCGAAGTTTTCACTGTCAACAGCGACGTGGGAGCCAAGTAGCGAGTGCGACGGGTGTGTGTTTGATGGTAGGAGATATTATATCTTGCCTTCGCTCACGACCAGACCCAATTTTTTCGCTTCCTTATCGAGTCTGAAGAAAGCAGAACTGGCGGAGCGATTGTTGAAGCCACTGGTATCAATATCAACATCGTACGCCAGCATCTGTACACTCTTGAGGTAAATGGTGCCTTTTCGATTCATTTCTGCAGCTCGAATTATTTTATTCAATAGTATATTGAAGAAGTCGCACGAAACAGAATCGCTTTGTCTGCAACCTCGTTTGATATCGAACGGCTTGGAGAGGTCCTTCCCGATCTTGACGGAGCTTGTGGTATTGCTCAACTTTAGTTTACACAGCCGTATTAGTTTTCCGGGGATACCAAATTCAGACATCGTGGCATAAAGGCAGTTCCTTTTCGTGCTGTGAAAAGCAGCTTTGAAATCAACGAAGAGATGGTGAGTATCGATTATCTTTTTACAGGTCTTTTCCAAGACTTGGCGGATGGTGAATATCTGGTTGATTGTTGATTTGTCAGGTCTAAAGCCATACTGATAAGGTCCAATCATTTCACAAAATACGCTCGATAAAACATTATATGCGATGTTCAGGAGGCCATTCAGCAGGCTGGAGGATGTTCCCTCTATATTTTCAGCATGCTCTGGGCATTTGGCACTAAATCACTTTTGGAGGTTTTACAAAAGTATGATCCTTGAAGCCTTCTGCCAGTCGCGGCATCTTTTCGTAGAATTTTCGAGCATTGCCCCTGTCCGCCATCTTGTCAAGCTCTCCGTACTCACGTACTATTATCATCGGCCTCTCTCCATTTTTGTCTGCAAAAGCGCCTCGCTTCTCTTTTCAGCTTTCGGTATCCAGCTCATTTCGCACGTGTTGTGGTCGACTGTAACGTTGTAAAGTAGGTTGTCTGTTTTCTCTCCACTGCGACACGACACTCCTCATCATGCCTGCTGTTCTTTTGCCTTTTGAGGGCCTATGGGAAAGCAAAAGTTGATCATTTTGAATAAAATTTTCATTTGGTGCACCGCCCATTTAGTATATGTTTTATTAAATAAAATTAACTTTATAATTTTTGTATAGTTTACTTTTCATAACAACCTGAGTTTGTAACATAACTTATGGCAGAACTAAGTATACATCTCATACCTGTAAGCTTTCCTAGTGTGTTTAAACTTCACTCAATCTCAATCTGAGCCCTCCTTACCCACTATTTGTTTTTGCTTACTTGGCTGTTAAAAGGCGTAAAAAATATAATAAATAACTGTAATGGACATATAAATTACGCTCATAGCAAACTCTAGATATAAACAATTAATATGCGTGCTGCAAAGTTTATAAAAAATCAAAGAGGAAGGAAGTAAACTGACGTGCCAAGTAACACCTGGCATCAACGCCCAGCTGTCAAGCAAATAAATAATTGGCGATAGCATATGCCAAATCCAAAACGCCTTTAAAAGGTAATATATGCGCATCTAACTTTTGTAAAAAAAAAACAAAAACAGAAAAAAAGCTTTTCTGAGAAAAAGTGCAACCTCATCTAATTGAAGCTAAAAGCTCACTGGGGCTTTTTGGAATATTTATAATTCATTTTGTTGATTTATAAAATTCACGCCCACGCTGCAACTTATGAAATATTTTCGTAATAAATATATTACCTCAAAATAACAGGGAAATCTGTTTTCTTAATTAATTGCAATTTTTATTCCATGCATCTTTTAGTTCCAGTTGCTGAAATGCAGATATTTATTGCTGCACCTGTCATGTTTTTCTTTTCCTAATCTAATTATGCTTGTATTTTGATTTCTTTTTGCCAAATAACTGTACTGCATGACTGTTAATTGCCACAATTTCCACCACACATCTCAAAAATGTGGCGCATCAGTGCGACGTTCGCACGCAATGCACACAAAGGACGGTGCGCATGCGCATGCGCAAGCAGTCGTGCGTTCCAGCGCAAAATGCAGTAAATATGGAATATGTTAGCGCTTATGTATGCGCATGTTTGATTGCCTGCTTTTATGTTCACAGATATGCGCATTTATGCGTAGATTTACAAAGCTGAAAATTTATCTTTCTTTAACAACTTTTACCAAAGAAAAACATAAAATTTTCTTTATATAAGCCGGAGTGCATTGCCTTTAAAAGTCTGTAAGTTGACGTGTGATTAGCATGATTGATGTATGTTTTTATGAAAAACAAAACAAAATTGCCAAATTGTGCATAGATTTTTTATCGGTGTGTGTGTATGAACGTACTAAATACTGCAGTCAAAATACTGCAATTAATTATGTTTTAAATACATTTTTGGTTGGTTGGTTTTTCTATGCACACATTTAAAAATATATACTTAATATAATTATCATGTATTATATGTTTAAGCGGATTGTAACAAAAGTGCGTGCAAGCGAACCGCATACAACTTTTAATTTAATTTCAGCGAGCTTACTAGGAAGCCGCAGGATAGTTGCTTATATAATTTCCTACAAAAGAAAGGCAATTAAAAACACGGAACGGGAGCCAGAAATAGGCCTACGTTGACCTTAAAGCTTAGTATCCAGCGCTCAAGAAATGTAAAAACTTCATGTGAAAAAACTCTTAAGAAACGGTCAAGAAAATTTTCTGCGATAAATTTTCTTCAGCTAGTATGCAGTTCTGAAATTTAATTTTCAATATATTTTTTCAATAAAATGAGAAATCAACAATTGTTTCTTGAAGGATGTTCAAAGTTATTATTAAATTCATCCTACAATTGGTTATAATTATTATTATGAAATATAGTTAATGTTGAAATTCTGTATAAAACCTACCAATCTTCGTCCACATTCCTTAAATCGCAATGAAAATATTTATGTACTTACAGTCTGTCAAGTAAGAGCGTGGTCGACTTTATCGACAGTTAATGAAAGATTTCGCTTTGTCCTTGATGCATTGTCAACAAAGGTTCAGTTGTCGTTGATCTTTTGAAAGAGAATCACGTTAAACGCTATGAGTGCTAAGTACGCGTCGCGCAACGAGGCTGTGTTCTTTTGAATCCACCCGAAAGGTCCCAAAATGTCGCAATCAGCGACTGCTAAATATATGAGAAAGTCGAAGGCATTTGTACAGAAGAAGATACAGCGATATAAAGTGGCTAAAAATGTCGATGATTTACAAGAACGTGATTCGATAGGAAAAGTGAACAAAAAAGATGAAAAAATAATAGTGAATCTGTTTTTGCGGAATCCTACTTTAACTCTGCGGCAAGGACAAGCTAAATTAATGGCAAATGGTTTAGATATGTCCTACGAAACTATCCAAACCCTTCTTCATACTCATGATCTGAAATGGCACAACACAATGAAGAAGTCTCTGTTGACTGAAAAACTTTTGACAAAGCGACTCATTTGGGCGCATAAGAATGTTGATAGAGATTTTGAAAATGTCATTTTTACTGATGAATGTCCTATATGGGCACGTACTGTTCTCACGCAAGCCTGGTCAACTATAATTTTTTAATTTTTTTTTATAAATTAACGCAACCACGCTCTTACTTGATAGATTGTACACACATAAATTTATTTTCTTTGTTTATTTGCTTTTCTAATGTGGATCATTCACAATGCGTAACCAGCTCTCAAAATTACTTAACTACAGCTCAAGAATGAAGAAGTTTTTTTCTTGAGCAATTACTTAAGAGCTGGATACGGACCTTAATTCTTTACAAGACAGTACTGAACAAAACTAACATGACAGCTTGGCACAACTCACGAGCGATCTGTAAAAAATTATAAAAAACTGCCTCTGCTTGGATCACCCATTAATTTTGTTTACCAGACGTTCGTTCGTATAACCTAAAGCTTATCGAAATAGATATGGAGTATACTAGTTGGGTTTGAAAGTTGTTTGAAAGTCTTTCTGAATCTAGCGCTCCCTGGTGGCGCTATCTATACCTAGACTGATGCATTAGAATCTGCTATTTTTATCGATTGTTCAGTGAGAGTTTCATGATATCTCATTGATTGGTAATGAAGTTATTGCGTTTTAAGTGTCAGTATGTTTGAGTTATTGGAAATGCAAAAATTAGCTTCGAACAAAGAGCCAACATTAAATTTTGTTTTAAAATTGGTTAATCTTTTACCTAAACGTTGCAATTGATGAATTAAGTTTTTGGCGATGATTGCCTATCCCGTAGCAGAGTGCACGAGTGGTTTCAACGTTTTCAAAGTGGTGGAAATTCATCAAAACTGTGTGTGAATTCATCAAAAATCAGTCGAAATCATCATTGAAATTCATGGAAATGGAATTGAACATTTCCAAAACATCGGTTTGTGCGAAACAAATTGACTGACGGGCAAAAATTGCTCAGAATTCAACATTCGATCGACGCTTGTGACCGATTCTTTGACCAAAAATCACATTTGAACCATTAACCACTCTCTGTATTCGACTGATATGGCACCGTGCGACTCCTTTCTTTGCCCATGAAGGAAAGCGTTTTGCAGACGTAGAGGACATTCAAAGAGCTTGCACCGGCATACTGGCGGCCATACCGGCCAATGAGCTAAAACACCCGTTCGACATGCTTTTGGACCGTGCAAAAAGCTGTATTGAAGCAGTAGAAGACTATTTGGAATAAATTTAAAATAAATTGATTTTGCCGAAAAAACTATTTTTTTCTGTTTTTTATATTTTGAAGTTCTGTTTGCTTTGGAACACACCTTGTATATAGTACTAACCTCAGTACTTTTTTATCAAGTCTCCGCATAACTAAGATACTAAGGCACATTATGCTTATAATATGTATTATTTATGGTTATTACTTTGAATTTTGCGGGATGAAATGTTTATGCTTTCTCCGAAAATTCGAATTTATAATTTTCTTACAATGCAAATAAAAGCAGACTAAAATTTATGCGCCTGCTTGCTTACTTTGAAATGCTAATTTCCTAGCCAATTTGTGCGTAGGTTTTCTTTTGCTATTCATGCATTTCTTCTTTAAATTAGCCATTAGTTTTATTTAATGGATTTTGGAAATTTGCAAAAAAAAGAAGGTGGTTGTTATGCGATTTTGCAAATGCCTCATTTATATTCCAGTTGAACGTTTTGCTCCTTTTTTGCTTTGCGAAATCACTTGAACTGAATTAATGAGATTTTTATATGTATGCGCGAACGCCATTGATCTGCTTCGTTTCTCCACGGCTGCCACGGCGATGCGGTAAGTCATATTGCTTTGCATATTTCCATTCGATTCGTTTCGACAAAAAATATCTATTGTTCAACAGAGTTATAAAAAAATCAAAGCCGAGTAACCCAAAAATCGAATATAAATTGCCAAAACCCCGAATAATGTTTTATGTGTGCTCCAGTTATAGAAACGCGCAGCGCATTACTAACCAACTGATATACATACATACATACCACACAGTTCAATTGCAGTAGCAACCTTACTCATGGCCATTAAAGGAATACCAAAGAGGCATTGCATTGATGGCTCGTTACCCCACTGCGTTTGCGTGGTTATCCTAGCGCTCGACGCTGTGCGCACGCGCGTTGGAGCAGCTGCTGCCGTCTGGCTGCCCATGCAAATCGACACAGTGGCAGCAGCACCAGCAGTGGTCACCGGTACATACCATATGTACTTATGTATGTGGGTATGTGTGAATTCGCAAGCATTTTGCACATTTCGCAATGCCGTCGCGATTTCTGTCGCTGCTGCGCCGTAGCTGATAGCAGCTCTGCGCGTTTAAAGCGCGGATTTCTTTCGCTTGCGAAATGTAGTTCGCTCTATTGGACCAGTTTGCTTATTACATGCATACATAGCATACATATTTATAAATTAACTGGTGAATATTCGATCATTTGATAGCAGCGATCATTGCGTTGCGTCGCTAATATTGCGAAAATACATAAATTTGCACTAATTTTTTTGTTTTTGTTTTTACTCCACATTGAGTTATTTTATTCGTCCAACAAGTGCAAGTCGCACAGCATACATACATACATACATATATGTATGTGAACCATGAATGTAGTTAGAAAAAAATAAAATGAATTTATAGTAATAATATTTCCACATTATCACCAGCGTTTGGATTAGATTAGTGTTAGCCGTTTTTATAATTCTGTTTGGGTTGTAGTACCTGTTAAAATATTCTTGAAAATTCCAAATATTTGCAGTCATAAGTTTTGATTGGAAATATAAATATAATAATTCGGCTTGAGTGATTAAACAGGAATAAAATCCGTAGTTATATATAGAAACGGCTTGCAATTTAATTGGTTTACAAATGAATGGACAATGACTGTGCTAGTTATAACGAGGATTACTTTTTTGAGAGTTCTTAAGAAGTGGGTTTCATGATTTGATATGCTCTTATTCGATCTATGCAATCATGGACTTCTACGATAGATATCATCTGATCTGATTCGCATCGGACTGGTACGTTTAAATTGCAGTCGAAAACGAATCGAATTAGTCTTTTGACATCAGAAAGGTAACAAGAATCTCAACGCCTCGTATAGATCCTTTAAATATGTTTTGGTTAATATTTTGGGTATGAACGAAAACACCCGAATCTTATGGGAAACTGACGTAATGTAGAGGTCTTAAAAGATATGCTTGAAAAAGTAGCTGAGGACTCTATAATCATCAAACGCATCAAAACAGGGTTTGGCTGTAGGAATATGGCGTCGAAAGTATTCAGCAATCTAGCGAATAGTGCTTCAAAATTGAACCAAAATCCAAAAGAAAAAAAAATAATTCGCTGAAGGACATCCCTGCCGCTTACAAAACTTTTATGGAAAATTGGATTAAGCTGCCAAGCATGTATTTTGGCTATTTTGTGGGCGATAATAAAGATTTATATACAAATACGTGAAAAAAGTTTTTTTGTATTTTGGCAGTCCGGGTCAAATTTGATCAGTGGCACATATGTGAAGAGGTGGTTGTTACTTGCATATATATGCATATAGGCTTTGAAAGATATGCGATTACAATAAGAAGACCTCAACGAACTCTTCAATAATTATCAAGATAATAAAATTGCTTAAAATGGCAGCTTGAATTGTTTCCGTATTCTTCGTGATCTCGGAATCAGGACTCAATGACGCTTACCGGAACTCAGACCTCAAGAGAATGTTCGTCGGAAAGAAATTTAATTACATTGAAAACAAAATCGTCGACATCGAGGCCTTTTTGGCGTAAATCGTCCTACAAAAGTATTAATCGTGCTACTCACCTCTCAACTAATTAGTTATTTACCAACTATGCCAGTTCCAGGTAGGTTCACATTTTCATACCCTAGGAATGATTGCGTTTACTCCGAACAGGTTGACAAATGTATTTATGTGTGAACAAAATTTTGAGCGCAATAAAAAGCAAATGCCCATTAATTTATTTACGAGTACCGTTATGTTCAAAATTTGCTGCACAGCGTCCACAATGCGTCACTGTCATAACAACTGTTGTCTGGAGTTATGTCTTTTATGGACTTTAGTTTGTTTGCTCTACTTTTCACTTTTATATCCGTAAGCATTTAGCATAGATATTGTCGCGCAATTAACGGTAAATTGGTTTATGACATCACCCATTATGTATTTCCATATGCCATAAATGTGCGCTGTGGAATGTGCAGTAAGTCCTTTGCAAATTTGTTTAATGTGTCACTATCTTTAAAGCACCGTTATGAAATTGTCAATTATGGCAGGATTATGTAAGTGAGTCAGAAGTAATGGAATTTTAATTAAATTTAATTGCGCTTTGTTTTTGGTAGCGATTTCTTTAATGGAGTATGCCGCAACAAGTTGGTCAAATGGGCAAAAATTATTGCAACAATGTGTTGGGTGACGACGAGATCACAATAAGTGAAAAATATGTCTAGTATTTTATTTGACTGGCAATGAAAGAAAGAGAGTTTTGAAACTCAAAGGGGAAAAGCCGATAATTTTTTTAAAAAAGCTTAAAATTGAAAATGTTTTTGAGCACTCATTAAAAAATGACCGATAGCGACAGTAAATGACGCTATATTTTTCCCACTTTTTAGACATTTCTCTTCAGTAAGGCTGGCCATTTCATCATGGAAATATATACAATCCTACAACGCCTCAACTTTAAGAGTGCTACGTCCAATTTATGGTCGTCATAATCAGTCTCTCACACGCCGTTCTCAAGCGTTGAGTGTCTCTGTAACGTCTTGTGGCGAATTTTGCGAAAAGATCTTGACCTATATCCTTACAAGATCAAATTGGCACAGGAACTGAAGCTGCTTGACCACCAGAGCCGTCATATGTTCGTGAATTGGGCCGAGAAACAACTTGAAAATGATCTGGATTGTCATTAAAAATAATCTTCAGCGATGAGGCTTATTTCTGGCTGAATGGCTTCGTCAATAAACAAAATATGCATTATTGGTCAGGCAGCAATCCACGCGAAGTCCATGAATCCACCATTGCATCTCGAAAAATTTCGGTTTGGTGCGGTTTATGAGCCGGCGCCATCAAAGTGCCGCACTTCCTCCATGGTGATCAAGACTGGCACGTTACTGTGACTGGGAATCGCTAATACCCAATGATAACCGAATATTTTTGACCCGAATTGGATGGTATGGACTTGGACAATATGTGGTTCTAACGGCGCCAAAAGCCATAAAGTGAATGTCATAATCGATTTATTGAAAACCATGTTTGGTGAACGTGTTATGTCACGAAATGGCCCAGTTAATTGGTCGCCGCGATTGTGCGATTTGACGTTCTTCGACTATTTTCAGTGGGGGTACGTTAATTCAATGGTATATGCCAGCAAGCCAGCGACGTTTTATGGACTTCGTATGAATATCGAGCGTGAAATTGCAGCATTATCTGCCGATTTATGCTTGGAAACCGTCGAAAATTGGGTTCAGCGTCTGACTTCTGCAAGCGTGCTTATGGTGGCTATGCAAAAGGAATCCTACATAATGGCATCAAATGAGTTTTCACAGTAATAAACAATTGCATTGATATCCCAAACCGTTTTCGTTTTATTAAAAAAACTTCCTAGGCGAGATCTTCCGCTTTCCTCTCGGTGTTACAAACTTGGTGGTAAAGTTGATTTACCCTGTTCAGGGTATAATAATTGCTATTAAAAGTCAACATAAATTACATAAATGAAGCGCAAACGCTGCAAGCTTCTCCCTTGCCAACTTTAGTAATAAAATAGTAGTAAAGATGTTGAGCCACTCTCATGTCAACGAACACATCCAAAACTCACATAGTTGACCTGCCATGCAGATGTCAAAGCAAACAGCAAATGCAGTCATAATATTATGAAATTTACCCGCCTTGGGGACAAATAAAATGTGTGTTGATTTATTGCTTCCTGACGTTGTTAAATATGACATTTGGGTTTTTCGCATTTTCATTCCCATTTTCTAAAGAGCAATGGACACATACAAAGCAAGAAATACGTTTTGCATGCTAACGCCTCTATTATGCCGGTAAATATTGCAAATGTTGCAAGAAAGTTACATTTTGTTTTGTGCCTGTTCCGATCGTCAAGCGGGCGTCTTATCTAAATCAAAAATCTTGGCATTGGTTGAAGGTGTTTGAAATTGGAAAATTTCACTATTTTACATAACTGCACGTTCACTTGACGCGCACTCATTCCTGCATTCAATCACTCCGTCACTCAGGCATTCGCTCACGCCTTTCCGCTAGACTTCAGACATTTAACGCTGGCCTGCTCTCATCTTTCGCTTTATTAGTTACGCATTCACACGAGCGAGTGGCGTTGGGCAGCAAAGCGAAGTGCGGCATGAACGAAAATGCCACACGCCTTTTGCTTTCCGTTAGTTGTTAGAGCCGTATAGAGCCGCTAGTGCGGTATTGGCGAGACCTTTGCCAACAAAGCATTGGCATTCCTTAACTTTCATTTGGAGGGCAACCCGCTGACTTTGATCGCATTGAAGAAAATCAGAAATCACATGAAATGATCAATCAAAAGCTAGAGCGCTGCAAGTTATGCACCAAAATATTTATAAACACCATTGTTTGTACTTATGGGACGCTTGCACCTGGTGTGTAAGTGTGTATGTGTGATGGTTTGAAATCTCAATTAAAGCATCTAAAGCGCTAAAAATAAATGTAAATGCTGCGAAATTGTGATTCAATTATTGACGGTGAGTCTGTTTGAAAAGTAAATAGGAAATATAAATAAATGAAAGTCATTTCATTCGAATTTCCGTTGCTCAGTTACCCATTGATCTTGCGCGTTTTAAATTGCTTTAATTTATATATACTTATGTACACACATATTTATATATGAATGTATAATGTAGCTGGTCGATTTATAGGGAGCCAAAAAATGAAAAAAATGCGTATACTAGATATGTTCTATGGATCATTCTGAACAACTTTGTCTGAGAGACTATGAGTCTAAAACTGGACAGGACTTTTTAGGTGAAATTTTTAAGGGATTAAAAAAAATTTTCCTCAGCTTTTCAGCTATCCGAACGAAATTTAATACTTATTTGTCGGAATCAGTCACATTGGGCAACTCTTTCACATATCTTTTATACAACCGATTACTCGGACTTTTAAACTTCAACTTAGATTTAAAACTTGCTGGCTAAAACTTTGCTTAAGACTCTTAGGCCCTTTGACAAAGTGATTCAGAACCTATGGATCGTTCTCCTATAAGCGAATTTATGGATAAAAATCGACCCGCTCTAATGTAAACACTATACCTATATAAAATCTAGTAAAAATTAATCGATTATTTTATATTAAATTAATGGTTTTATTCATAATTGATGATATAGCATGATACAATTTACATATGTATGTAAAACTATGTATGTTTAACTTTCGGCAAAAGAAAGTTTACCAGCAAAATCATTCATCACAGACACAAACCAGTAAAAATCACTTGGTGCCATATCTGAAATATAAGTTGGATGCATAAGAACTCCCAACCAAGCTCAGAGAACTTTTGGCGAGTCACTGTCGATGTGTGTGGTCTGGCATTGTTCTGATGGCACACTACAAGTACTCCTCTCCCTTTTGGCAATTGCTACCATCAAGCGGTCCAATTCTTGTCCTTACAGGTATGAGTTCAGTGTTTTTCCGTAGGGAAGTAATTCATAGATCAAGTAACTGAGGTTTTGCGCAGCGACTTATTGTCTATTGTGGCCTCTCCTATATCACATATGGTCATAAAGGTTTAGGGCTCTGAATAATTCCAGGAGCTTGTTGGCAGCGATGGAAGTAATGTGATCCCTGTCCACGTAGAATGATCCTAGGGCCTTGAAGCAGCTCATGGTAGAATATTCCATGCCAAACACACCAAAAATATAGAAAAACCTTCCTTATTCCATGCGTCATCGACATCCCAGTCGAAGCGTTCCAGAAATGTTACGAAGCATGGAAAACGAGCTGGAATCGCTGTATAGCTGCCCAAGGGGACTACTTTGAAGGGGATGGCAGAGTTGTAGAATAATTTTTAAATATACGGTTTTTATGGAATCAGTCTCATTACTTAATTGTCATACCTCGTAATAAAGTGTTTATGGTTCTTATGAATTGCAGGAAATGGAGACGATTGATTTGTTGAGACAAAATACTACAGTCTTATCCTCCTTTGTAAATTATAACTAAGAACTTAATGACTTAATTGAAATATTGGAAAATTGGAGACTTAAATAATTTTGCTGAGATTTTAATAAAAAAAAACAGCAACTTTTATTCAGCAAGAAAAGACCTTTCTTCCTCTTCCTCAGCGAAAAAATCATTTTAGCGATAAAACAATTAGACTTTCGACTTATCACGCAGTTAAATTGTAGAGTTATTAAAACACCTTTCAGTGATTATCGGCATACTAAGAAATGTTTAGTAATAGAATTATGTAACTACTCAATACTACAATAATACTGCTCAATATACATATGTAATTACATTCACACGCGCACTTTGGGTTAAAAGTTCAATACTTTCCATTTGTTTAAATACCTGCAAACGAGAAAGAGCCAAAAAATAGAAAGTAATAGCGCGAACATTAACAATAAGCATGTACCAAAATGGTGGCAATAATAACTACAAATAGCAGATAAATGTATACCAAATATTTCCTAAAACTAATTATAGCAACAAGTAGCTTGGCAGAAGGCAGGCCGTGACTCGCCGCATGTTCTCGTATAATACTACTTATAAAGTGTATCGTAAGTTTAAGGCTGTAGCTAAATAATTAATAAACTCTCACTATTAAAAAAATATTATTGAAACTAATATTGCTGGGTTTTAAACTATCGACCAGCTGAGTGGCAGTCACGTGCTTAGATTACTTCATTGCGTTGATCGCCATTAGCTACTCAAAGCAATAAAATATTCCAATAAACGTCGAAACTACAGCGCACCTAATCAAGCCAATAATTCGCCCAAAATGTAGTCAGAGCTTAGATAAGTGACCATACACACACACACATATACACATAAACAGCGAATGGTAGACATAGTGCTTTTCAAGAGTTTAGGCAAAACCAATGCTCACATAATGGCAATATTATTGATTTTGACTGCTTACTGCTACTGCTGCATTGCTGTTGTTGTAGCCGTTGCGCAGCTAAGAGTCTGCTGTTAGCATAACTGATTTTATAGCAAAATCGGCAATCAAAGAGTAGCCAAAACACTCAGCTAACTAACAACAACCAATGGACCATACACCCGTTAAGCGTCCGCCTTAAACATCAGCGCTGCGCCAAATTCAACGCCGCTCTTGGGTCGTCATGCCATAAAGCGGGGGTCAAACCAATGTGGCTGCGCAAATGCTCGGTGGCACCACGAACGACACTTCCCCCAAACCAGCGCACCGCCACACCACCCAGACTGCAGCGTTTGCATTCTCAATGGAATATGAACAACGCAGCGGACAGACAGCTGGCAATGGACAAGGCTAGCAGAAACTGTGCACTAAACGACGCATTGAAGAAAGCCAATACTGTTATTATGGCACTTTAATATTCGATGATTCGGTCACGAAGCGCCTGCACTATTCATTATTAAATTTGTGCATTCGCTGTTAAGACGCTGCTGCTGGTGCTGCGCCAGTGTCCTTTGTCATTCCGGTGGCCGGACATTTTCTGTGCCACTGTGCTACAATCTGAATAAAAAATTCGATTTCGGTTGAGTACTTTTGTTATCTACTGTTTTTTTTTTTTGGAATCAATTATTATTGTCATTGAGGTAAAATTAGTGCCACCAACGTCGCTAAGCCGCTACCCGGGCTGTGCATTTGTCGGGAAGAGCATGTTTTCGTGACTTTGTAATTATAGGTTTTTTGTTTGTTTACAGAAGTCTTGTCATTTGTCGTTATAGTTTGTATTATTATATTTTTCTAAAGTCTCACAATGTTTCTTTTATGTACTCACGATATTTGACATTAATAATTGTTCTCTTCGTGAGCTCTTTGGGCGATTACTTTGTAGTTCCATCTGCTTTTTTTATCGATAGTTCCAATATACAACAATGTTGAGAATTCTACAAAAACAAATCAAATCCACAGTTGAAAGTTTTGTTGAGTTCAAAGGTAACCAAAAAATTAAATTTAGGAGTCATAGTACAACAACATATATAATATTATAATAACATTGTTCCAGGTTGACAGAAAAATCTCGATAGTTTCGAGAAAGCCATCCTGAGCCAAATGGCCCCAGCTTAAGTAACTTGCTTGCTGTGAAAAGTTTTCTATTTATTCTTAAAATAATGTAATCGATAGTAGTTCTAGGGAGCCTTTCCTTGCTAACTCATCAGCTTCGGAATTTCCTAATTATCCGCTATGGCCTGGCATCCATAACAGTATTATCACAAAGATACTCGATCCTATTGCTAGCGAGGTTAGACACTCCTCGACTAATTTTGCACGCACTGTTAATGAGTTCAAGACTAATATCGCCGTTCTGCTATCTGTGAATGATCATTTCTCTGAGGGAGGCCGCACTCCGGAGCAGTAGATCTACTGCTACCTAATGCCTTGGCTCGGAGGAAAGGGCAAAATTAATTGTTATGAAAGATATTTAAAGGTAGTCCCAGAAAACGATCAGCCACGACGTAGTCGAACTATAGGGAAGAAGATATTAAGAGAGGTGGTTTGTTGGGGCACGGAACTTATTTTTACTATTTCAGTATCGATCCTTGTTAGATAGGAATTTAACCTACTGCAATATCTAGAACCAAATAGCACAAGGGTCAAGGAAGTTAAGAAATTATTGATGCTATGCAAGGTCATGGAACTTCGGACTAAGTAGGAAATTGAGAAGGAAAGTCCTCTTTCGACGAACAAACACAAAACTATATAAGTCAGAGCAGAGGCATGGATGATGACAACATTTAATGAGTCGACTTTACGAGTTTTCGAGAGAAAGGTTCTACGAAAGAATTGTTGTCTTTTGCGCATTGGCGAATATCGCATTCGATGGAACGATGAGCTGTATCAGATATACGACGACATTGACTTAGTTGAGCGAATTAAAAGACAGCGGCTGCGCTGGCTTGGTCATGTTGTGGGAAGGGGCGAAATCACTCCAGCTTTGAAAGTATTCGACACAGCTCCCACCGGGGAAGCAGAGAAAGAGGAAGACCTCCACTCCGTTGGAAAGACTAGGTTGAAAAGGACCTGATTTCGCATGGAATCTCCATTTGGTGCCACCTTGCGAAACGACTGGCGCGCTGTGGTTACCTTGGCTATAAAGAAGAAGAAGAAGGTCAGGAAAGAAGAATGACTGCAAGGAAATAATAATTATCGTTAGACAAAAGAACTGGAATACCTTTCTGTCAGGCGTGGTAGGCTGCCCCAAACTCCTAGATATGGTTCAATGGGACCGATATTAATCAGTCCTACCTTCCTGTCGAAGGCTACATAAAATTATTCCAAATATCTACTTTGTAGTAGTACTTTATCTGACTTCAAGAGTCAAATATGTTTAATATAGACTTTGGTCTAACTATAAGCAGACACAAATCTTCAGGTATAATTTTTAGGGGTATACATTATTCGAGTTGGCCGATAGTATCAACATCGTTTCCTGAATTTTCCATACAACGTAACCAAAATTTGTTTTCGAATACTCAGTTCCACTGTTTTAGAGATATGGATCCGAAATTTTGCACTTTGCTTCAAAAGTCTGCTGGAAAAGATATTTGCTGGAACCACTGATATCGGACCATTTTGGGATACTCTAAATGATCGAACCAAGTCTTTATATGGGAAACTTTTTCATACGTGAAGGGTATTATAGCTGATAGTTTCGATAATTTACACTGGAGCTCTATTTTCTTTTCACGTACAAAGCTGCTTTACAAAAGCTGACCTACAATATAAATCCAACTGACTCAGTTTTTCTTTCAATACCAAAATAATCTGTAATAATCTTTCAATGAGAAAGACAAGTTGAATTTTCGTATTTATTAAGAATTATTTAATTCAATTTGAATTAATTGTGTGTTTAAAAGGCAGATAAGATAAAATGTATAATAAATGAAACTTTTGAGACCAGCTACTGCTAATTCTGCGCTGTGTGAATAATTTAATAAATAAACGTTAATCATGCATTTAGAAGTTTAGCTAGCTAATCTAAAGCTTACAAACCAACAATAATTAATAAGAAAACGACGACCAACGATTGCTGGTCATGCGGCATTTATAGGCCACAGGCGGCCAGGACAGAACTCAAGGTTGTTCGCTGTTACTGCTTTTATTCTTTTTGTTGTTGTGTTTGTTGTTATTATTGTTCCGTGGTGCTGCATTTTGATTTACACGATTCTCGCTGCACTTTGGCGCTGCCGCCAGCCGCCAGCCACGGCGACACCATGCGGCACACAATTGACCAACCGCGAACTATTGAACAGTCGTCGCAATTCCGAATTCACTCCCATCGCAGTGATCTTTTATTTATTGCATAATAATATCGGTGGACCATAGTCGGGAATGCCAATATGTATCAAACATTGTAGTCTGCAGCTTGAGACCACGTCCATGCTGCTTGAGAATGAATATGTGTGTATGTCTGCGGTTATGTACGAGTACCAGCATTCGGTGCATGCTGTTGTTCTTGTCGTGTAGTCAAATCGTGTGTCGGCAGGAAAGACCACAAAAACAAACAGCGTGGAAAAAGCTGCACCAAAGCACAGCGCAGCAGATTAAGCCAGGTAGCCGGCGAACGAATGTGGTGGCAGTCAAAATGTCTTGACTTGCAACATTGCTGCTCCAGTTGTTGGTGTTTTCTAGCTGTAATAGGGTCAGACTGTTAGACTCACTGCTGATTTTTTTTGCACATATGTCAGTTTTTCATATTTACGTTGGATGTGTGTGTGTGTGTGAAAGTCGATTAAATTTTTTGCACGAATTGTGTAACACGAAATTTTTGTTCTTGTTCACACATTTTATTTTTTCATTTTTCAGCCTTTTGTTTTTGTTGTAATTTGTGTACTTTAACGACACAGTTGGCCTTTTCCGCCAATCGGCAGGTTTGTCGCGGTGTTGCACATGCGCCACACAGCGCGTACATTTGTCTCGACATTATGTCTTATGGACCACATGTTGCTTGAACGTAGCTCTGAGTCTGAATGTATACATACTGGTGTTTGTAATATGTCTTTGTTTTGTAAGGGAAATGTTTCTAAATCATTGGACAGCGCGAATATGTAACTCGGGTCAATTCGCATACCTTTTTTTAACTCTTATAGAGTAACTATGAAAAGTTTCGCTATAAGGATAATATTTTTATTGGTGATTTTAGAGGCAGCAAAGGCTAAGTACTCCTTAGAAATCCTTAAATCGAAGAGATTTGGAAAAACTTTAATAAAACTAGAAAAACTAAAGTTGATTGCGACAAATTATCAGCTTATTGAGGAGAAAAAGACATGTGAGGGACTACTTCGCGTATGTAAAGAAAGACTGATAAACATAGTTTAGGGGTTTCATTGTGAAAAAATAGGATTTTTTCAACAATTCTAATAACAAATTTAATTTAAAAACGAAATATGTTATTTGATATTTTTATTGGTGAAATTTTTGGAAAAAAATATTTTAAACTCGGTCATTGCGATGACATTTCCGGTGACCTCTTGGAAAAAAGATACGCCTGTGTTGGTAGAATAACTCCTTTCAGGATCATTTAAAGTGAAAAAAAAGTTTTCTAGTTTCACTTAAAACTTGGGCGAAGGAAAAAAAACGGAAACCAATTTTTCGTCTAAGCCTTAAATATTTGAATCTCAAAGTCCTGTGTAAAATTTCCTACAGACTGGTTGACATCATCAGTTTCATTCAGTAATTGGCCCAAATAATAGCCAAGCAGAGTCAGTAAGTCGAGTAACCATGGACTCGAGCAAGTTTACTCTAAGGGATAGTGCGCATCTCTACAGTGCTCTCTGAAGACGCAGTTTCTGCTGAGGAGTAGAGTATCGAAGAAGACCGGAATTCCATCCGCCATCACGCTCAACAATTGAAGATGTGCCAAGTTATTGAACATTTTGGGAAAGGATCTTGGTTTGAGGCCTTACAAAATGCAAGACGTGCAGGAATTAAAGTCGAACGAATATCAAATGCATTGCTCGTTCGGTAAATATATCCAAAAAGAGATGACCACCGATCCCGATTTTCACATTAAAATTTTGTGCAGCGTTAAATGGGTACATTACTAAAAAAAATTGTTGCATTTGGACTGATAATAATTCACACCCCTTGTTGAGAAGCCGTTACATTCTCAAAACCTCACTATTTGGTGTGTTCTATGACGGAAAGAGTCATTGGGCCATATTTCTTCAAAAATGAAGCCAGCCATTATGTCATGGTTAAAGGGGAACGTTATAAAACTATTATTAAGACTTTTTCGTGCCTGAATCGGAGGTTGTTGATGTGGACGACCATTGGTTCAAACGAGACATCCCACAGTTACCGAAACAATTAATTTATTTTAGAAAACTATTGGTGAGCACATTGTCTTGCGTCTTGAACCTGTAGTGTTGCCTTCAAGATGTTGGACTTTTTTAAAGAATTTGGCGAAGATGCTCTTTTTTTGAATCCGACATGATTGACGCCTTGGAAGAGAATATTCAGCACATTATTGCTTTCATACGGATCAAATCGCTGCAAAAAGTGGTCGGAAATAGGTTCTCTCGGTTAGAATTTAAACGTTCCAACATTGCTTTTCGAGAGAAAATTTTTGCGAAAGATTTATGGTCCTTTGCGCGTTGGCCACGGCGAATATCGTATATAGTTCAGCGAATTAAAAGTCAGCGGCTACGCTCGCTAGGTTATGTCGTCCGAATGAACGAAAATACTCCAGCTCTGAAAGTATTCGACGCTGTACCCGCCGGGGGAAGTAGAGGAAGAGGAAGATTTCCACTCCGTTGGGAGGACCAAGTGGAGAAGGACTTGGCTGCGCTTGGAATATCCAATTGGCGTCATGTAGCGAAAAGAAGAAACAACTGGCGAGCTGTTGTTAACTCGGCTATAATCGTATAAGCGGTGTCTACGCCAATAAAGAAGAAGAAGAGAATATTGCTTTGGTTCATATTACCGAGGACGTACTGTATAAAACTGTGATTGCTGCGTTAAAAAGTATTCTGAGTTTAGAGCAATTATTAGTTTGGTATTAATTATTAAAAATATTTTTACTACAGCTATTCAACGTTGCATTTTTGATACATAAAATAATTTCCGTCTCAAACTCACCACACAACAAAAAGCGACATAAAAGGCAATTAAATCATGAAACGCATACAGTAATTTCAAACAGAAAAAACACAGATTGACACGCAACATGCAACAGCGACACATGTGATTCTAAGTAACAAGAGTTAAAAGAAGTAAAAATGTATAATACATACATAAACATTGAAAAAAGCTAATAACTGAGCTCCGTCTGTCGAAAACACCTGTTTTTAGACATACGTAGTCTTGTCTTATTTTATTTTCGCAAAGACACTCACTCACGTTTCCAAAAACGATTAAAACATAAAAGACACCAGCCTGACTTTATATATTCAATTAGAACTGATCGCAGAGCTGTGATAAGCTATGCTAAGCAGGTGAATGAATAGCAGGCATTTTGTTATTGTTCTTGCGCAAGTGTTCATTCGACCATTTATACAATATGAGAGTACTTACTTTCAATTATGCTCGAGGGTATTATCTACTAATTGCTTTATCTTAAGCAATTGCTATTCATATGTCAATCGATAAAGCTTTGAAATCGAAACAAATGTATTTTACTATGAGAAATGAATAAAGCTTAAGAGAGTGTAAATTGAATGACAAATTAACCCATTCTAATTCGAGACACTCACTTGCACTGAGCATTAGCATTACTAAGGTTTATGACAACATTAGCTAGTTAACAGATATTATTTGGTACTTAAACACATTAGTTCTAGAAATCACATTATGTTTGCATTTTATTACGCCATTTTGTCGAACACTTTCTATTGAATTAATTCTAATATAGGGTGCGCCATTTTGAGGTTAACTAACTGATTGAATTTTAAGGAAAGGCCTGAGAAAACTAAATTCAGAACAACACCAAAAATTAATCGAAAAAAATAGTTATAATAACATACTTGTTAACCATATATATGTAGATCATTATATCTGACTGCAAACCTTGTAAAAGATCTTGATGGTTACTGTATTATTCAGTTCTCACAACACAAAACTTTTGAAGTCTGATGTCAAAAAGAGGTGACATTGGTTGGTAAGAAAAAACGCAGAAACCTCAAATTTAATGGGGAATGTTTATTATCATTCGAAAGAACTTCACTCAGATGGTCCATTCGTTGATGTTCGCATAGACTTTAGACTTTACATATCTCCACAGGAAAAAGTCTAACGGTGTGGTATCACATGGACTTGGTGGCTAATCGAACGGTCCAAACCGGAAATTATTTGCTCACTGAAGTGTTCTCTCAATAAACCCATTGATTGATGTGAAGTATGGGAAATGGCGCTGTCATGTTGAAACCAAATGTCACCGAAATCACGAGCTTCAATTTCAGACATCAAATAGCCGGTGGCCGCCATTGACGGTTACGTTCTTACAGACATCGCTATTGAAAAAATAGGGACTGATGATTCCATACTAAAACGTTTTTTTTTCTGGATGAAGTGACTGCTCTTGAATCTCTTCCGGTTTACTTCGTCCCAAATGTGGCAATTTTGCTTCTTTACATACCCCTTGAGCCAGAAGTGGTCCTCATCGCTGTACAAAATTTGGCTTGAAAACATCGGATCTTTTTGGAACTTTTCAAGAGACCAAAGAACGAAGCGATGCCGTTTGTTCTTATACAACCTGTAATTTATATGCTTGCAATTTAAGATCTCGACGTAAAATCACCTTATCTGCTCGTTCAACCTTCTGTGGTGGCTTCCGCTTCCTTCCCATTTCAACGGATAAAACACTCAGCTCAACGACTACCTGCTTCCGCTCACGTTCGCGCTTCGCGCCAACTTATTTGTAATTTTCAATAATGATTTTAATAAAGTACTTTGAAACTTTCAAAAATTACAAATAAGAATTGACGGGGCAACTGTCACTCTTACGTTTTGAGAAGAAAATGTTGCGCTTTTGCCTGGTTACAAGACAACACTTTGAGAAAAGAACAATCGAACATGAAAATATGTTGAGAGAAGACAACGCAACTTTGACAGCCCGGACATAGGACAGCATAAATAGAACATTTTTGCGAGAAAAGAAAACGCTATAAAAAAATTTGACTTCAAAATGGTGAACAAATGTACCATTGTATACTGCTCCATAGAAAAATATTTGTGGGGACTAGGACTGCTTAGTGGAATTTTAAAAAGAAATGTTTTAAAGCATAATCAAAATAACCTTGGTTGCGTGTAAAGCATAAAATCTTTCCTAAATTCCTGGTTCCAAAACAACGCGTGGAGTTTCTGCTCTAACAGAGCTTTTATTCTGTGTATAGATGATGAGTTTTGACATGCAACTACAATCTTACATATGTTTGTATGTAAATTCACGTGTGGATATGTATAGATGTGCTTGAGAAGAGATGCGCTTGCAGGGGTACAGTTTAAAAATCACTGTAATGCATGTTAATATAACATTTATGTATTATGTACACAACCTCGCAGCGCTTCAGTTAATAACAAAACTGTACAAGATAAATACATATTTAAATAATATTTTGGCTTTTTTGAGAGAATCTAACGTAATATTTATGTATTTAATAAATAGAGTTTGAAAATATTATAGTTATATATACAAGAACATTTATGATGAATTAAAAAATATTTTAATGTATAAATGTTTTTTCCTTCTGCTTTTAATGACATATTCAATTAAATTAAAAAATTATTATCGAAATATTTTTTTCTAAACTTATTAGTGTCGGTTATTTTCAGACATCAATGTCAAGAAATATTTTTAATTCACTTTATAATTTTTGCAAATTCATGTCCATACTTATGCTTATAAAATTATATTCTACTTCTTTTCTCTACTGCTGTGTTTATACCCACCTGCTTGGCGCACAATAAATATTTTGACTGGCAGCACTTAATTGACTGATTATTTGATTGGTCAAGTACGCCTTACATCTGATTGATATGCTAATTATTTCAATTCTATATGTTAGATATTTGCAGACAGTTATGTAGAGAGTTGTTAAGTCAATATCGTTAAGTTATACAGATATAAATATTTGCTATACAGGGTGTATTAAATTTTCATCGTAGTTTTTGATACACAGAAGAAAACTACAAAGTATGTATGTATTGTATATTAAAAAAATATTTAATTAATCATCAATATACGTTAAGTCGCTTTCAAAGTAATCCACACCAGATGCCAATGATTATTCCAGTTCTCGAAACAGTTCTCAAAAACAGTTTTTGGGATGGTCTTAATTATTTCTCCAATCGAGTGAAAAAGGGTTCTACGTAGCGACGATTTCTGCTTGGGATGTAAGAAAAAATCACACGATGCCAAATCTGGTGAATACGGTGATTGATAGTATTTATTGCATTTTTGGCTTCAAATTCGGTCCTAGTCGTGGCTCGAGCGATGGTGCATTATCATCGCGTAAAATACATGGTTTGTTCTTCCACAAAACCGGCCGTTTTCGATAGATGTTCTCACGCAAACTCCTAAATACGGCTAAATAGAACTCCATAGTGACCGTCTGTCCCTCTGGAACTAGTTCATGATGCACCAAACCACGAATCTCGAAAAAGACAAATGAGATTTACTTTGATTTTTGAGCGGCTTTAGCGTGGTTTTTTTTGGTTTCGGCTTTTTTTTTCTTCGCTTTCGATGACGTTGACTTGTTTGCATGTCAAACTCATAAACCCATGTCGGCAGCTATAATAATTTTTTGAATGCGGAATCAGAATTCGCATGATCAAGCATGTACTAAGGAGTCTGTTTATGGCACTCTTTTTGAAAAAAATTCTGCTTTCATACCCAAATCGCCCAGCAAACTCATTCGAACGGACTCGCGAGAGATGTCGAGCTCCATCTCTCTATCTTTCTAATAATTGCCTGACGATTTTCAAGCACCTCATCCTTAATTCTTAATATTTTCATGAGCTGAAGAGGCCGAAGGTCGCCCAGAATGAGGCATGTCTTTAACGGTCTCTCGTCTTTGAAGGCTTTGTACCACTCGTAGGCTTGAGCTTTTGATGAAGCTGAATTACCGTAAGAATTTTCTATATATAAGTATATAAGTATAGAGATCAGAAATAGAAGATATGGGTCTCGGTTTCATGGACTAAGCATTTTAAGACTAAAGAAAATAAATATATTATATTTATATAAATATGTATACATAATCATAGTCGTGACTCCGTTAACACTTCTTGCATCAAATTATCAAGTTGTTATTTATTTACATAAATTTACTACAAATATTCGCAAAAGCACCGCTAGATACTATAAGTTATTTGGCTAAACACCCAGATCACAATAATTGTGCTGAAACAATATCTGCAATGACTTGTATGAGTCGATAAAGATCATAATTTGCATATTTCAACGCATATAAATAACGTTAACCGCCTCTGTCCATATAAAAATATGTTTATACATATATATTTTATAGTAGACGTTTGCCACTGTACATGCGTCAGTGTTTGTAATAGCATGCCATGAACTTTTAACCACACAGCTTTTCTTCACTTTTCCTTTCGGCTTTTCTTATATCGACAAACAAAGCATTTATGAATACAGGCGAAATATAATAAAAATGATTGATGCTATTATTGAATGACCAAATGCCCGGCCAACTGCCAACAACTCACCGCCACTACAGCCATTTACATGACCGATTAGGTAGTTAGCCGTAAAAGCAAACAAAAACAAAGCACTGGCTTTACGGTTGTCAATTACCGGACGCGAAAATTACATACAATACATATTATTAGACATATAAACAATTGATATATAATAATGTAAATCAACGGGACCATACATATTATACATATGGTGTGTATGTGTCCATGGCGCGTAATGTGGCGCATAAAACGCTCGTTATCGCGCAGCATTAATAGCAAAACACACCGAACACAGCAAATGTGCTGCAAAAGTGGCATGAAAGAGATTTATTGGTATTCTCACATGTGGGCTAATCGCAAGTGTTGACTGCTAAATGATCCAAAGTGTACAAAATAACGCCGAAAAGGCAAATTAATAAAAAATCATAATAGAGAAGTATGAAAAATCGCTTGTACGGTACTTGAAGACTTTGTGTGGCAAATGCCGCACAAAAAAGCTACAAATGACGGACAATTATCTGGAGCAATCTATTCGAAAATGTATTGTCGTTAAGGCAGTACCTAGCGAAGTTTCGTAAAAACAATGCCTACATACTTTGGTTCCCTTTGTCAACAGGCCTGCCGGCATGTCCATTGAAAAACTGACAAGTGCAATAACAGAACTATGGCAACATAGCATATTGTTCAATTTAATCTAATTGTGCCGCTATTTAAATAGATACATTTTTATACCAACAGTTCTTTAATACTTTAACGCACATATAAAAATATAATAACATAAGCAAAGCATATGCATATTGAAACCAGCTCATTGGTCAGTCTTACTTAGCTCTGCGTTTGCTCGAACGCCTTTACTTCTGTGCACTATAAATAATAAACTCTCCAACGTTGGTGTCCATTCGCCGCTGTCGTAATTCAATTTAGTTTACATAGAATTTAACACTTGTTCATCCGGTTTATGCTTATGGATATGCCTGATTGACTTATTGACTGGGCGGCCAGTTGGCTGAGAACTTGCCGTATATGCTTGCTCTTTGTGTGCTCGACACATTCTAATTTCCAAGTTTTAGCCAATGCGAATACGTGGTTTTCTTTTGAAGGGTAAAAGGGGCGTTTCACTCGTCGCCTCAAAGTGTTAATTTGATTGTTGGCATTAAAATAATGCGCATATTAGCCGCTAAATAAACACACACATATACATAAGTTGGTGATAATTGAAAAGGGTGTTGCTCAATAAATTAGAAGCCGATATTTGTACTCAATATACGTATATGTGGTAGATTTATTGTTAGAATTAAAGTTCAATTGGCTTCATTTATAGAATTCCATTGCTGACCGCAATAATACCACAAATGCTTGTGCACACTGCTGGTGGAGAAGTTCCCATAAAAGTCTATATTTTTAATTTGAATTCTTCTTTTCAATTCTTTCAGTCCCGATATACCACTAAAACCAAAAATATCTCAGTTTTGAAGCGAATTCTTGTGGTTTGAGTTGTGAAACTTTCGCAGAAAAAATATCGACGACTCGAAGCCCAGCCGCCGATTGAATTGGAATGGTAAATTCTGAGCGAACACAAATCAAATAAAAAAATATTTTGTGTAACTCCAGTAAATTACCTGTGTATATAAGTTAATTAGGGCTCTATTAAAAGATTCGGTTACCTTTATTGAACTCAAAGTAATAAGAAGGCACGGAAGTTAAGTATCTTACTTTAAACCAATGTCACCTGTTTTAAGGTAAATAGTAGTCTGGTAACTTGGGTTTAAAAAGTCGATTTTTTTTTTGCTTACTATGAAAGTACAATGACTTGAGAATATACAGTGAAAATTTCAGACAGAAAATGAAATATTTCGGGAGTTATAACGAGTTCTCTAGAGCGCCTCCGAGTCCTTTCTCTCGGAGTTGTTGAACTTTAAACGCGTTTTTCTCAAAACAATGTTTTCTGGATTGCTTTCAAATTTTAACACACTGTTCTACACACTTATAGTTCTCGTCGGTACTAACGTGAATTTGCACCTCTAACTTTTTATTTTACAACCCTTCCTTTGCTAAAATAAAAGGACTTTATTTCAAAGTCCTCCATTTTATTATTTACCCTTGAAATTTAACTTCAGTAGTTCCGATCAGAATGGCATGTCTATAGATTAAGAATAATCAAGAATATTTGATTTCAGATAACATCAAGAGCCAAAATCACCCGGGCCACCAACGTGCATTTTTTTTTGAGGTTTCAACTTCGAGTGACAATAATAATAGTAATAAAGTATTATATTTTTTCAAATAATTTTTTTTTTTAATTTTCAATATTCAAGATAATTCATTTTTATTTTCCTATAAAAAATCACCCACCAAAGAAGTCTTAAAAATAGGCATAAGTTACCAGACTACTACCTTAAATATTTTCATTTGTTGCTGTCCAGATATTGAATTTATTAGATGGAGAGGTGGCAACATAATCTTACTGTTCTATACAATATAGTGTAATTCTATGTATATTTGGCATTGTTAATTATAATGGGAATCACATTTGAGTAATTTTGTAAACAGCTTGTCCCTGGTTTTGAATTGCATTGTCAAAATTGAATCTAAATAAGACAAGACAAGAAGTTTAATCTTACATGAAAGTAATACAAAAATGTATCGCATTCGATTTTAATTGGTGAATTTGACATTAATAATTACAAATACGGTTGTCAGGGATTTCAAATATTCCACAGACGGGGATTTTTCCTTGCTTTGTAGCGAACGAGATCTTATGGCACAGAAAAAAATTATAAAATTATGTACATATGTTAATGTTATATTTAAGCAAACAAATATCGGGACACACAAGTAAGGAAGTGCTAAATTCGGGTGCAACTGAACATTTTATACTCTTAAAACTTGCAGGAATCAAAGTCAGAGCAATACCATGAGGAGTGAAACGTCAACCAGAGGAGGTATTTTGACAATAGATGTCATTGCAGTCGTATATTTCCAGTGCTACCAATCACATTGTGCCATATCGAGAAGTGTTGGAAAGGTGAGATTTTACGCTTCTTTTAACTAAAATGAAATTCGAGGAAGTTGAAAAAAAAAGTTACAGCTGTGCTATATTTTAAAATAAAAAAAGTGAAGAATGCCACGCAAGCCACCAATGAAATTTGCGAAGTTTACGGAACCGATGCTGTATCAGTTCGTGTAGCACAGCAATGGTTCCCTCGCATCCGTTCTGCAAATTTCGATTTACACTCAAGAAAGTTGTACAACTCAAGCACTGAACGACATATTCGACATAAGGTTTGTTAGAAAAAGGAAAATGATTATACTAAATATAGTATGTAGGAATGGTATCGGCCCGATGCTTAAATATTTGCCAATACAAAATGCTATGCCAAATATAGGGTGGGGCATCTAAAGTTTTAAATTTGAATTATAAATATTTCGACATTGGAAACGTTAAATACCATTCGGAAAGTGACAGATATTCAGTAAAAAGTCTAAAATTTACGAAATGTGTCGCTATTTACTATTCTAGAGTTTGCAGATTGGGCAGAAAATCGTTTGACCGAGGATGGTCAATTTTACCGAAAAATCATCTTTTCGGACGAGGCTCATTTCCACCTCGATGGTTACGTTAACAAGCAGAATTGTCGCATTTGGGGCACAGAAAACCCGCTCGTAATCGTCGAGAAGCCAATGCACCCAGCACGAAGCACTGTATGGTGCGGATTTTGGTCTGGTGGAATCATCGGCCCATTTTTCTTCGAAAATGAAGAAGGAAGCGCCGTAACCATCAAAGGTGAGCGATATCGCGCAATGTTAACCGAATTTTTCTTCAAGCAAATTGAAAGAAATTGAAGAGGAAGACTTGGACAACATTTGGTTCCAACAGGATGGCGCTACGTGCCATACAGCAAACGCTACACTCAATCTTTTACGCCCTATCTTCGAAATTTAAATTTTTATATGGCCCACCCTATATATGTATGTATATATATATGGATCCGTTTTCTTACCCACTAAGTGCAGCTTTTCTATAAAATGCCATACCTTCATGCAATATATAGTATCTTAAAGTAAATTTTAATTTTCTGATAACTTGAAAACGAAATAGTTTACCAATGTCCAATTGAACTTGTATAAAATATTCATTAAATTTGTAAATGCCTTCATAAGCTTAGAATACAATTTTTACGAAACAAATGTAGCCAATTTCAGAGAAGTTGAAAAATCAATTTAATTGAACTGATACGTTTCCTAAATCACTTAAACCAAAACTATGCTATTTAAAGGCGGTTCAACAACTATTTACTATGGCGGTACTACCCTAATCGTGTGTCCATTCGCATCTAACACGCATGCGTTTGTTGTTGTTGGTACATATATGACAGCTTATTGGCAGCTAAACAAGCGTGCAGAGTCCGCGCAGACAAAGCGTGCAAGTCACTTCAATGGAAACGGAAGTTGATTTCGAATTTGTGGTTAATGGAATGATGTGAATACCGTTAGTCGGACAGCAATAACGCGGCAGACAAAGAGGCGGCCAAGCCAGTGACTGCATTCATATAACATATATGTATGTTTGCATATAGGTATGTGTGTGTGGTATATGAATGCCGTTGAACGCGCCAAAGTATTTGATTGCGTTGGAAATTAAGCTGGATGGTCAGCAAATTTAACGAGAGTTACTGTTTGCGCCCGCCTTGACGAAGGTTAAAACTCCGAAAGCTTGCTCCCGCAATGGGCTTGCTTTGCGTTTACGCATGCGCACATTAACTAAAGCGTTATGGCGGTATCTTTTGGTGAGAATCTAGTATGTGTACTTCTTGTCCCAAACCGGCACAACTATGTAAACTAAACTGCATTGCTTTTGTTGCTCTCGTCTGCCAGCTTATGAGCAACTTTTGCATATTTGGCATGTAGTGATTAATACAGTGTTGTCACAATGCTACATGGAATTAGTTGCACGCCATACGAGACTGCATTGTCTGTAGTGTCTACTCACTGAATAAACTTACAATAGTTGGAGGCATTAGTAGTAGCCAAAGGCCTTTGGGTCGCTTGTGCAGCATTTATGATTTTGTGAATGAATTTTTTTCTCTCGCTTAAATGCTAACGGTTATGGCTTGTTTGCTTACCACCTTTGCTGTCTGGTATTTTCTTATTTGTTGTTATGAAGGCAAAGTGACAGTAGACACTGCTGGCTAGCACAGCAAATACCGCCTCGGGGTCACGTAGCACATGCATTTGCGCCAGATCTGTCAGGTTGTGCTATTTTTTGTGTTGTTACCTTTTTCTTGGTGCGATTCGATGAACCAAATTTCAAATTTCCAATTTGCCAAAGCAAAAAAGAAAAGCAAAATGAAAGGTAGTGATTATGCGGCGGAGCTAAATGCTCAAGCGCTTGCATATGTAAATGCAAAAGTTTGCTAAGCGTTTAATAGGCGTTTGCAAAAAGGTTTAGTTGAACGTAAAAAATGGATAATAGAAATGCGAAATTAGCAAAAAGTGCTGCGTAATTTTACATGAAAGCCATTGAATGTATTTCGGGCTGTAAAGCTTTTAATAATATATAATATCGAGAGCGGCTTCCAGCGCTTTAATTATCGGTAGCCTATTTATGTAAATATTTGGTTATAATAATAATTGTTACTGGTATTTATGTTATATGCATGTTAAGTGCTATTATTGGGGCCAATTGAGAGGTTAGGTTTATGAGGTAACATGGGATTTTTTTCTATATAGGAGGAAATTGTTAAAATATACAGCTTTTCAAGCGATGTGAGCATTTTCCTTTTTAAAAAGAAAGATTTCTCACCAGTCTTTAAGACAAACTTTTTTTTAAAGATTGGTGAGAAATCTTTTTTGTCTTCTTGAAGAATATTATTTTTTAATAACTTCTTAAAAGGTTAGTCTAACCTGGGATTTTCAAAATGTTTTAGGCTTAGAGTGCATTTTAGAGTCCTTAAAATATCATGAGACTGAAAGTGAAATAATGTTAGTCAACTTCGTTGAAGTAAACCAGTTTTTCTCGAAACAGAAATATTTGTAAATTACAGTTGCAGTTCCTACTCTTGCGTCCTCACCTCGCACTCTGAAAACGTGAGCAACCCTTGTGTTAGCTGAAGTAGCCAATCCGCGTAGAGCCTGGGGTCAAGCTTAAAGGAAAGGAAGCTTCAACGGAGCTTCTTCGACATATTCTGTTTAAAGGTCCGCTGAAGTCTAATTGCAGAGTATGTTCACCAGAGGTGCGGCTGGGAGCAAGTCTCGGTTTTGAAAGAAACGGCTTGATGTATAAATGTGTAGAAATTTTTTAGAAAATAGCCTCGGATGAAAAACTCCACTTTTAGTGTATAGACCTGGAACATCCAGCACCTAAATTGGGAAGGTGTCGCTGCCCAGCTGGTTGATGTATTCCCAAAAGTAAAGAATGACATCACCGCCGTCCGAGAAATGCGATGGACGGGAAAAGGACGGGCACGAATAGGTCTTGTTGACATTTACCATAGCGGTCTTATAAAGGAGCGCAAATCCGGTGTGGGATTCGTGGTGGGAGAAAGACTAGGTCATCGAGTTCTGGCATTCAATTCGATGGTTGAGCTTCTTGCGCACTCGCCCGACGGAAGAGAAGGATGATATGACCAAATATGTCTTTTAAGAGCGGCTGGAACGCACTTTATGACGATTGCTTCCGCCACAATATAGAAATTTTGCTTAGCGATTTTAATGCCAGAAGGGCAAAGAGAGCATCCTTGGTACAATAGTTGGAAAATTCAGCCTCCATGGCGAAAATTCCCCATAAGGGTTAAGGCTGATCGACTTCGCAGAAGCTCGAAATATGTTTTTGTGCAGGACAGAGTAATTCATCAGGCTATTTGGCTGTCTCCGGATCGAAAAGTTCAAAACCAAATCGATCAAGTTGTGATAACTGGTCGACATGTCTCCAGTGTCATTGATGTGCGTATGCTCCTTTCACTGTACAAAGCAACGTCCATCCAGAAACTCAGAGAAGGTACGAGAAGCTAGAATCATTTAAACGGTTGTCTACTTGACTTGCTCGCTGAGAGCACTCATCAGCAATTAGGTATAAGGGAACTATGGCATGATGAGACCTGTCATGTTGTAGTGTAGGCCAGCCGAGCTATTCAAATAGGGCAGCGAAAACTTGCTCCAGCAAAAAATCATCTTCTCAAATTAGCATGAGACACGAAATTCCATTACCATCAATACCGAGCGTTAGAACACGACTTTGACAGTTTTTTTTAACGAAATTTAATCAAATGGACGCGGACGATCTTCATTACTAGCAACACATCAAAACATGAACACAGTGTTAGCAAAGTTTGGCGACTGCTTAATTTCGAGAAATAGCTCAGTCAAATTGCCCCCAAGAAATGCGATTTAACACCTCCGGATTATTTTCTCTATGGGTATGTCGAATCAAAGGTTTACGCCAATCACACAGCCAAGCTCGAGGAACTCAAATCCAATATTGAGCGCATTACAGCCGAAATGCTGCACCGGGTCATCGACCTGTTATGCAAACGGAGCTCTATTGGCCACTTTATTCAAATCATAAATGGCAATCAGTAGGGTTGTTGTAGCGAGAGAAAACATTGCTGTAATAGAAGGAATGTCGTCAAGTTAACAGATATTGTCGGTTATAAGCTCGTGTTCTTACAGTGTGTGTGTGTTGTAATAAATAAATCTTGGTTATCTATGCGTTTGTCAAACGCAAATGTAGCAAAATACTTTTTGTAGGGGTAAATGCGGCGGTAAATAGTGTACGAGAGGTATTCATTTGACGCAAAGTATTGCGAGTAATTGATAAATGCTTGAGTAAGAATGAGGAAATATGTAGATAAAAAAAATTTGTAATTAGCTTGACATTTTAAATTATGGACTTAAAAGATTGAAATAAAGATAGTAATTAATTAACAGAAATTTTCTCACAAGTCCCATATAATATTCCACGAAGAGTATGCAGCGATAGAAATATGTGTTTTAGAAGGAGCGTCGAATACATTACCAAAATTGGAAACTAAAACTGGAATAACTAAAAGTTCATAATATACTCAGCATATATTTATGTGCTTAGGTAGGTATGGATATATGTCGATCGCTACTATGTGTTTGCAGGTTAGATACAAAATAAAGCATAGAGAGCATAAATTTACGAGTTTACGTCATCAGCGAAAGTGTAACGAATTGTTAACGTGACAAACAACAATCTAACCGAATAACCACGGTGAAATAAAAGCACACAAACGCTTAAAACAATGTTGATATAATGTGTGTTTGTATGTGTGTAAAGAGAAGTTGATTGATTCATGACGAACGACACTGCAAGCGAAACTCCACAACAACAATATGTATTTTTCTACATGTGTATGATATATAGTATTGGCTAATCCTTGCGTGCATATGTATATGTGTGCAAAGTAAACAATGGCTGGTCTTCATGTATGTTAAATGCTCGTGTCTCTATGGCCATAAGGAGACATATTGCAGTGCCGTGGGCTAGAAGGCACAATATAGGAGTCATGAATGAATTGATAGACAAAAACACACCTTCAGCTTGCCAACAACAACAATGGCAATTTGAACAGCAGCCGCAGCTGAAACAAACCGACAGAAAATAACCAGGTTACAAGCACTTGATACATGTCGGATAATTAAAAGTAACAAGGGACTTTGGGTAGCCGACTTTTTGCTTTTATTTTTTAATTTAAAAATTTTATTGTTTAATTTTTTTTTGTAAGCTTAGATTCTTTTAACTTTTCTTTTTCTCTACACATTCTTATTGTTTGTTTTTTTAGTTATGCATATTTCGTGTGTAATTTATTTTTCTCAAAAGACGACAAGTTTTTCTGAAGCACACATTCCCGCATAGCTGCACACATACATTGTACTTATATGGTCATTGATAAGGCTGACCAGACCGCCAGCTTTTGTGGTAGCAGACGATTTTAATGACGTTGTCGCGAGTGGCGTTGGTGGTGGTTACGTTGACGATGACAATGTAACAGCAAAATCGACGTTAACAACAGCATCGCAAACGAGGTCGACGAGTGCGATCTACATAGTTGTTGTTAACTGGGTCAGTCATCTATGTTCTGCAGGTTGTTAGCAGAGGTTAGGGTAGCCGCTTGCTCTTGGGCTTCTGGAGCTCAAAAACTGGCAAGTCGAGTACCTGATTATGTTCATAGATCATTGCGGGCATGGTATTACAATTCATCTTGTTAGAGAACTCGAACTAGATTGGTAATAATAATCGCATTTGGAAAAAGAGTTTCAGAAAGAGTTAAACACAATGGTTTTCTTGTCCTGTAGAGAATAATTGAGCATTGGTTCGGTGATCCGCAGTACTAATGGCAAAATATTGACCGATGGATCTTACTAACAAGTCCATTAAGTTTATCGTGGTATCCAAATTACCACATAGCACTATCCATAGCGCTACCACGAAATACCTCTGGCTTAGGATAAATATGTAAGGAGATACTGTCTAGATTTTCAGTGGGAACGACGGTAAAATAAAAGTAGGTCGTATATATATATAGGAATAGAGTAAAACGGAAAGGCAGACTGGAAATGTAGTTCTCTAAAGAACTCTGGACCATTTCGCTCATTTAAAGATAGGTTGAAGCTATGGAAGCTAGAGAAATACCTCAGGTTTAGTATACTAATAACACGCTATCTTCTTCAACAAATAAATCAATCATTCTAAAAAATGATATTCTACGATAAGTTAAAATATATTGCATTATCAAAAAGATGGTTTGAGAAACCCAAGAAATCAAAGTTCTTTGTTAGTATGAGGATCTATCAAAACCTCTCTCCGCTTCGGCCATTAAATTAAGAGGTTCCATGGGTTTACGGGTTTCAAAATTCGAATTTTTATATTATCTAATTAAACTTTATAATATTTTCCTAACATTTCAAGTCGATCCGAGAAGAAAACTTGTGCGCTTGAGGCTAGCTAGGCTAAGTGGGCCGTCTTTAAACACGTTTTTCTCGAAACTGTGTTTTTGAAGTCGATTGGCAAGATTTCTCGAGAACTACTGAACCGATCTTCAAGAAATTTTACACAATCTTAAGGATATAATTCTTAAAGACTTGGACGAAGTATTTTTTTCCATTTTGAAAAAAAAAATCTCGAAATTTTCATTTTATTGTAAAAATGTCTGCCATAAATTCAATTTTAATTTTTGTATGACAAAAAAAAATTTTTGAAAAAAGGCTGGTTTTTACCCGAGGAAACCCATGTAACCAATTAAGGAGTTTTAATAATGTCAACTTCAACAACCGACACCAGTTAGGATTGCACTGGAATCACTTTTATAAGTAGAAAAAAAATTAAGACCAAAAGCATGTAAGGGAGCAAAATTCGATACAACCCTAACCTGCGCTATGATATTGCCACACTCGCATGAATTGTGCCGCACTTACTTGCGTCCAGTGCAAGCACAGACACAGGTTGGGAACTAGCGAAATATGAAGTAATTATAAAGTTGCTGTCTTTTGCCGCTTGCAGTACATTGGTCATGTGGCACGCTGTTGCAAGCTGCACAGCAGCCAAGTTGACGGATGTTATGCTGCAACGCCACTTTAGCGGTATTTATATGGCAGCTAATGATAGCCTTAAGTCGGTATCTTGGTCGGTAGTTTGCGGTAATTTGCACCGAGTTTATGAAATTTCATAGCTGCTATGAGCTGAGTGTTTATTGGCGATTTGATTGCATTGCAATGGATAATATTTGGCATTTGAATACCGATTGAATGTTCATATATTTTATACATTTGTAAATGTGTGCCTAATTTCTGAGGTAATATCTTGAGATAGGTGACGTTTATTGGATATATTTCGCAATTTCGCAACAAAGTTGCTGACTCAATAGGCTGAGACTTATTTCGGTAAGCGAAATGTGCTAAAAGTTGAGCAGGAGGAACCATACTTTATGTTCTTTCAAACCGTTGTCAAAGGGTTTTACAAATATTCAGTAATTTATTTAGAGTTTACTGCATCCGACCACTAAATATGCTGTAGGCAGTTAATAAATGTCCTTATAAAGTAAAATATCCAATTGTAAACTGGTCTAGTCCTTTAATGTGGAAGACGCTTTGAGAAGCAATTCCGGATGTACTTATATTTTGAAAATGAATTGGATGAATTTATCCTTCTTCTTCTTCTTATTTACTGGCGTATTCACCGTTTACGCGGTTATAGTCAAGTCTTTCTCCACCAACGGAGTGGAGATCTTCCTCTTCCTTAGCTTCCACCGACGGGGTACCACGGCTTCCCTCAACTTCACTTAACTACAACTTAACTGCCACTATCTTCATGCCACAAAATCTTATTAAAACTTAATTTTCATTTTTCCAATTGAAGTTTAAGTAATTCACATCCCAATGAAGAAATTGAATAAATTTTCTAATTGAATCACCTAAATGCATGCAATTACCTGTTCTTGCAGCATGTGAACAGCAAAAAATAGCGGAGTACGTGCGTAGCCCAGCGTGTGACTTGCACTCGAACGCACTTATCACATTGCTTTGCTGCGCCTACAGCTGCCTGATCAAATCAGACGTTGCGTACGAGTATATAACGCCAACACGTTGAAATTAATACAAATCAACTTAAGTGAGTATAGGTACAGGCAAAGAAATCAATTCTTGTGGCATGTTTGTCGGCTGAAATTAATGACGCTCTGATTGATATGTTGCAACTTTCTGTCACAATTCATTTGCCTATATATTCTCTGTTTCAAATTTGTGCTGATTTTTACGGGAAAGGAATAAGCAGAAAATATATTTACACAAATATGCTTGTTTGTGTTTTGAAGTTGTTATTATAAATATGAAATGCTGGTTTAAATTAAAAAGTGTCAGCGTTTATGACAAAGCAATAAATTAGCCACTGTGCAATTTGTTATAATTTGTCGAATGCCTAGGCCAATGCCTCGTAGTCAATATAATAATTTAATATGTGTCGTGTACTGATTGATGGCAAGGCGATTTTGGCACGTGCAGAAGTTAAGCACCTTCTTATCTTCGTATTTTAATTATTTTCGTAACTTTCCCTAATTATAATAAACACTTTAAGGACGTATTATCTTTGTCTTAACATCTTTTTTGAAATAGCATCATAAAAAATACTAATTTCCCATTAAGATCTTGAACCAATAAAGATGAGAACTATACACGTGTAATACCTAGAATATACCTGTTATTAACTCTTATCATAGTTCTCATCTTTAACCTTGAACGGGTATATTCAAGATATTACACGTGTTATCCAAATTAAATATTAATTAGTGATTTAACGTCGAGGTCTTAAATTGAAAGCATATAAAATACAGCTTGTGCAACAACACATGCCGGTCGACCTTCCCAAGCGACATCTCTTTGCCCTATGGGCTCTTGAAAAGTTCCAAGAAGATCCGATGTTGTCGAGCCAAATTTTGTTCAGTAATGAGGCCTTGCCAAATTCTGGCTCAATAAGTATGTAAAAGGAATTACCACATTTTATACGAAGAAACACCCTGTAGAGATTGAAGAGTTGCCATTTTATTCAGAAAAAACAACTGTTTGGTGTGTGTGTTGTGAGCCGATGAAACCTTTACATATAAAAATGATCAAGATGATGAGACTAAAGGGTGATTTTTTAAGAGCTTGATAACTTTTAAAAAAAAAAAAACGCATAAAATTTGCAAAATCTCATCGGTTCTTTATTTGAAACGTTAGATTGGTTCATGACATTTACTTTATGAAGATAATTTCATTTAAATGTTGACCGCGGCTGCGTCTTAGGTGGTCCATTCGGAAAGTCCAATTTTGGGCAACTTTTTCGAGCATTTCGGCCGGAATAGCCCGAATTTCTTCGGAAATGTTGTCTTCCAAAGCTGGAATAGTTGCTGGCTTATTTCTGTAGACTTTAGACTTGACGTAGCCCCACAAAAAATAGTCTAAAGGCGTTAAATCGCATGATCTTGGTGGCCAACTTACGGGTCCATTTCTTGAGATGAATTGTTGTCCGAAGTTTTCCCTCAAAATGGCCATAGAATCGCGAGCTGTGTGGCATGTAGCGCCATCTTGTTGAAACCACATGTCAACCAAGTTCAGTTCTTCCATTTTTGGCAACAAAAAGTTTGTTAGCATCGAACGATAGCGATCGCCATTCACCGTAACGTTGCGTCCAACAGCATCTTTGAAAAAATACGGTCCAATGATTCCACCAGCGTACAAACCACACCAAACAGTGCATTTTTCGGGATGCATGGGCAGTTCTTGAACGGCTTCTGGTTGCTCTTCACCCCAAATGCGGCAATTTTGCTTATTTACGTAGCCATTCAACCAGAAATGAGCCTCATCGCTGAACAAAATTTGTCGATAAACACATTTCGAACCGAACACTGATTTTGGTAATAAAATTCAATGATTTGCAAGCGTTGCTCGTTAGTAAGTCTATTCATGATGAAATGTCAAAGCATACTGAGCATCTTTCTCTTTGACACCATGTCTGAAATCCCACGTGATCTGTCAAATACTAATGCATGAAAATCCTAACCTCAAAAAAATCACCCGTTAGTTAAAATCCGAGTAACTGTCTGTCCGTCCGTCCAAGCGACAACTAGAGCAAAAATTCTTAATGAAATTAATTTTAATGAAACTTGGTAAACGTGTTCCTTCGAAAAAAAGAGGACGAGTTCGTAGATCATTGTAATCCAACCACCGCCACGTACACAAGACTTCATTAACCGGAAATCTATAAAGTGCCATAACTAAGCACTAAATTAAGATATACCACTGTAGTTTGGCATATGAGATCGCAGTACCAAGTGGTAGCTGTGGGCTAAAAATTAAAAAAGAGCGGTGCCACACCCTGTAAGAGCTTCAATGTATGTATATATATCCTAAGCCTCTTAAGGTACAATACCCAAATTAGTCCACGACATATCACTTGAGCACCTCAATCGACACTCTAAAATTTGATGAAAGCGCTATAAATAAATTCTCAAGAGGCAATAAATTTTACAGCTGATGTGATACAAGAGTATAATATACATAGATGCCGGGGTCAAAAACAGATGATGGGCGTAGTTTCGCCCATATTTCGCTGAAAAGCCATATCTCAGTATATACTGGACCAATACCGTCCAATTTTGTGTATAATGATACCTTGAGATTCCTATTTTCAGTGCGAAACCAAACGGGATCGGACTACAACCACGCCTATTTTAAATTCCATCTGATTCTTTTACTTCAAAATGCAAATTAAGCCACCAATGACCTTGCGATCAAAAATTGTCCGAATCGAACCAAAACTATTCAGATCCTAGATAACGATTATGAGGATTACAATTCCTATAACGATTTTTTTTTATCGAAAATATCGGCCAATCTGAGATATTTATTTTTCTGCCTATTATTCGGAAAGAAGCTTTTCTTATGGTTTGAATCAGATCAATAATTCCTATTCTAAATTTTGCTAAGCTATGAGTTCTCAGCAAGTATGAAGTTATTATAATAAATTGATAAACTCCTGGATAGTCTTTGACAGCATTCGATCTGTAATGATTTCTATCTGATCACCCAGTACATTTAATTTAAAAATTTCATTAACATTTTTCTTTGCAATTTCTTAAATATTTCAAATTCCGAATTTTGCACACATACCATTTGTGGTCAAAGATGAAAATTTGCTTTGTATGCCTGTAAGCATGTCGCTATTTCACACACCCCATGGCGCCAATCGCTCGTTGCATTTGTTCTCTCGCCTTGTCGCCACGCTGTTGTTGTTGGTGTTGTTGAACAAACGCCTTTGGCGTCACTTTTTTCAATCCATTGCCAATCAAATTAATGAACGACAGTCTGTCCACTCAGCTCATTCGTCTTTCATGTCGATTTTTGCGAGTGATTTCGTCTCGACTGTTTCCTACAAGTCGTGGGGATTTTTTTCGCTCTCTTTTTTTTTTGTGCTACAAAAATATTTATTGGTTTAAGTCGTTCATAAAAGCGCATGAATTTAATTTTTAGCCACTTAATTAAATCAACCCACGGCACAAATATTTATTTTCATTTCGTCTATGAGTCATACAATGGAACAACAATAGCAACAATGCAGCTGTGACAGTTAGCCGAGAGGCAAGCCTTCAGGTGACCAATATTACGTAGCTGTGTGCTTGGGAGTCGCACGAACGATGGGAATATTTCGCTGACAAAGTGATATTTTTTTTTGTTTTAAAATATTTATTTATATGTGAATTAATAAAATGGTGTGGGTGTGTTACTCGGAAGTGATTCAAAGTTTGCTGGCGAAAACACTTGAAAATAAATAGTAAAAGCTTTCATTTGCAGGGTAAAGCAAACAGCTCGAAAGCATTAGATGTGCAAGTGAATCACATAATTAAAAAAAATATTAAAAAATAAATAATTTTATTACATCCTTGTATTTTAATATTTAAATTCATACAACATGCATTATTTTATTTTTTTTGTAAAAAATCTACGCTCAATTTTTTTTTTCATAAAATAGAAGTACATATGTATATAATAAAAATTACAAAATGTCAAAGTCAACTTTATGACCTCTGAATTTGTCATTTTAGAGCCGAGTTAAACATTTTTTAATGATTCTGTTTTTGTTTGCGGATTCTTTTTGACCGTGTGAAGATATTTTTTGCCCCACGACAATAAGCTTTGAGATTCATTAGTCTTCGCGTGTATTTGTCACATTACTTTTATTATTTAATTCATTAGCTAATAAAAATGCAAAACAGCGCTAATTAGTGGTTGACAAAGTGAGCTTCAATGACCATACTTTAGTTGACAATAAAAATAAAGAAATAAACATTTTGTCAACTGACCATACTTATACTCGTATTAGATGCGCTAATGCAATTATGCAGACACGAGTGACTACACACCGATGGCAACGAAATTTAAATCTGCAAAAAGTGAGAAAGAATATAAACAGAAGACACCTTGAAAAATTCACATACATATGTATGTATACATATTCTGTACCAATATAATGCCTCTATTTGAGCAAATGTGTGGGCGTTAAGCTTATGTTACTGAAGAGAAGTAGCGGATAGGTTTATAGGTTTTAGGTCATTAAATAGTCGGTTATCGTGACGCGATAATGGTGGCCATTGACGTTTACGTTCACCTTCTTGAAGAAATATGGACCGATGTTTCTACCAGCCCACAAACCACACCAAACCGTATTTTTCTGGATGAAATGGCAGCTTTCAAATTTCTTTAGGTTGCTCTTCGTTCCGAATGCGGCAATTTTGTTTGTTTACACATACCCATTGAGCCAGAAAAGGGCCTCATCGCTGAACAAGATTCGGCTCGGAAATGTCGAATCTTCTTGGAACTTTTCAAGAGAGCACCTCTGTTATCGCTTGGGAAAGTCGAGAGGCTTCAGTTTTTGCCAAAGCTAGTTCCCATCATATTTTAACCAGAAAATAGTCCACACTACCAGTTAATATAACCAATTTTTTTGTAATGTCTGTCTCCTGAATATAAATTTTAAACAACAAGCAGATACAAATACAAACATAAACGTAAAGACCTTGCCAACACTCCCACAAAAGCAAACAGTATACACGCCCGCTGATTGATAAATAAAACTAAAATGTGGCAGTCTATAATTTAATAAAATAATAGTGTTGCTACCACATTTCAGAATGACAATTGATCAAATATTGTTGGTCAATTACGAACATGCAACTGCAAATTGTCGGTAATAAACCTTGACAGTTGCTATACGATGCAGATTGGTGCGAATGGCGAACACTTATACATACATATATGAATATATATACAAATTATATTTATAGATATATTTTTATATATAAAAGATATATATATATATACATAGATATATTTACTTATTTTAATTCATAATAAACAAGATCACTTGCCGTGCGAATTTTCAGGCAAAGATCAAGAACTTCTGGCTGGCAATAGCCGGGAGGCGTTTAGGTTAATTTTTTTGTATGGGAATACAGAAGTATGTGGGTGTTTGTATATATATATATAGACATACATATATTCATATATATATATATTTATTTTTTTTACTATATTATATGGTTCAGTCCTTATTTCATATGGTTCAGTCACAGCAGGGCGCCACCAAAAAGTGGATCAATTGAACAAAGCAAATGTAATAAGCGCAGCACCGTGTATTACTTGGCAAGTTATATGTATCGCACATCGAATCAATGGATCAAGCGATCGATTGCCGATCATACGCTTACATAGAATTGGTGTTCGGCCACACCTTGCATTGAACTTGAACTAATATTTGAGGAAGGAGGGGTGCCGTTGGCCCAAAAGACAGCCGCAGCCGCGTGCAATTTGAATGAAATTTGTACCGTTGCCTTTTTTTTACTTTTTCTCATGTTCGGCTTTTACAGTTGTTTTGTTGTCTATTACGTTTTCGTTTTCCATGCCTAACAATTGTTGGCGGAATCTACTTATGTATGTATATGTAGCTACACCCTGTATTTTGGCCAGGTGGCAACATGCCTTGGATTACCTTTTGATGAACTCACGAGCTATTATTTGCTTTATGCACCACATCCGACTCAATTGAAATGAAAATTGAAAGTAAAACGTGAACTAATGGACTTTCGGTTGTAAGGTACATACATATGTACATCGTTAAATATAAATATGTATGTATAAATGTCGACTTATACAAGCATAAATAAGACTCTAAACAGTTATATAGCAAAATCAATTGTTTGAACGAAAATCAGTTCATATAAAGAGTTTTTCTTTTGTTTTTTGTTAGCCAGCTTCGTGATTTGCTAGCGTCGCGATAAGGATGTGAAGGCGAAATACTGGCAATGTGGCGAGTATTTATTTTATTTAGTCAACGTCGTCATGTCTTGCAGATAAAGAATTGACCTCAACAACTTGCTGCTAGCAAATGCTTTAAAATCATATTCCTAATGTTGCTTTTGTTTTTGGCAAACCAACAGCTGCCGGCCACGGCATACAGAACACAGTCAGCCAGGGCGTATGTGACCGGCCAGACATTTAGAGTTTGCCCCTTTGTTGGCGAATTTTACTTCCAATTTAAATTAATGGTGTTTTTGTTTCTATTTCTAGAGTTAGTTCAAATTAGCGCACTGAATTCCCGTTTCGATTGTTTAACGCTTTGCGTGTTTATTTGGTTTTCCGTTTGCATAAATTAATTTATGATCGACGCTCAATGATATACGAGCTCAACATATACCTTATTTGTATGTAGTCATATATAGTATATAAGTATGTACTATGTGTATACATATATATACATAAATGTAGTGTAACATATGATGGAAGTCGTGTGCGCACGATAAATTCTTGTCTTCGGCGTGCATGCTCGAAGCCGCTCTAATTCTTGGCCAAGTTTTCGCTGAGCAATTGGGTTTTTCTTTAAAAATTACCTTAATTGTTCACTGTGGGTAGTTCTATTACTGTTTGGGAAGTTACGGGATATGCGAAAATACCGGATACAATTGGATACAATTTTTAAGTTCCTTGTTTAAAATTTTCTCATGCATGGAATGATATCCAGAAGAGGAAAGCTTTGCTGGTTTGAAAAAATGTTTGCAGAGATGGAGATTGGTTTATGCAGGCTATATTCAGTTTGCCGGGAAGTTTGTAACACCTAAAAGAAAAGTTGGATACACTTTAAAATAGGTGACGAACTGAGTCGATTTAGCCGTTGTCAGGATATACGTGAATTAGTCGCTCAGTTTGAGTTATCAATTTGCAATTTTACACACATCATACCCTCTCCAAGGAGCTCCGCATTTGTCTTTACGAAATTTCACATGGCATATTTTCCAAGGCAAGGGTATAAACTGTATACAAATTGATTCAGATCGGACCACTATAGCATATAATATATCTTATATAAGTTGAGCGACCAATATCAAACTCTTGTATGGAATAATTTTTGTTTATGAAGGGTATTATTAGCTCAGCTATCACCGAAGTTAAAGTTTTTCTTGGATTTATTTTTGTTCAATATTATAAAGGCTTATATTGCATTTTGGTCAATATTAATTGAGCTTTGAGTTTAGTTTTTTGTGGTCGATCTCTTATGATTTAAAGCTCTCTCTTGTTTGAGGTAAAATTTTTTGAAAAAAAAAATTATATTCTTTAATTGTTGTTATTAATTGAAAAAGGTAATTGAATTTTTTCATTAAAAATAATATCTTTCCCTTAATTTCCTATAAATATTCATAGTTTTAAAACAAATCTAATTAACTTTTCGTGAAAAGCGCTTATTCCGCGCTCATAATATTTATAAGAAATCAGTGGAAACGTGACCTTTAATATTTACTTTCTTGAATTAATGAATAAGGCTCGTTAGCTTATTACTATTGCCAGAAATGTTCCAGAATATTGCTGCAATGTAATCAATGTTTATATAACGGTTTTTTTTTTCAAAACGACGATACAACAGTATACCGATGGGACAGTAAACGACGTCATATTATTTGGCTCTCTTTTGACATTTCTCTTCAGTAAGGTTTGCCATGTCATCATGAAAAGATATATGATCCAATAAGAAGTCGAAACTATCAACATTTACTGCCGAAATTTGAAGTCAGTGACCATAACTTTAGGAGCGCTGCGTCCAATTTATGGCCATCTTCATAGTCCTGTCAGGTCAACAATTGAGCATCTAAAGGAACAATTTTAATCCACGTTCGCAGTATAAAATGATCCCGTGCCAGTGTGATAAAAAAGTGCCTGTAGTGTCGCTAATATTGCTGTCGCTAGCGCGTTAATTGAGGAAGACCCAAATCAGTCTCTGACACGTCGTTGTCAAACGTTGGGCATCTCTGTGAGGAAATTATGGCGAATTTTGCAAAAAGATCTTGACCTACATTCTGACAAGATCAAATTGAAGCAAGAGCTGAAACCACTTGACCACTAGAGTCGTCGTATGTTCGTGAATAGGGCTGAACAACAACTAGAAAATGATCCAGATTTTCATCGAAAAATTATCTTCAGCGAAGAGGCGCATTTTTGGCCGAATGGCTCCGTCAATAAGCAAAATAAGGGCAGTATAACTCACCATTGCATCCCGAAAAAATTACGGTTGTTGCGGTTTGTGTGCAGGCGATGTCATTGGTAATCACTAACGCTCAATGATAAAGGAATATTGGATGATATGGACTTGGTACAAAATGTGATTCCAACAGGACGGCGGCACACGCCACACAGCGAATGTCACAGTCGATTTATTAAAAACCAAGCTAGGTGAACGAGGTATCTCACGAAATAGCCCAGTCAATTGGCCGCATCGGTCATTTAATTTGACGCTGTTAGACTATTTTCTGTGGGGCTACGTCAAGTCTACGGTCTATGTCAACAAGCCAGCAACGATTGATGAACTTCGTCCTAATATCAAAGGCGAAATTGCAGCCGATTTATGCTTGAAAACCGTCGAAAATTGGGTTCAGCTTCTGGACTTCTGCAAGCGTGCCCTTGGTGGCCATGCAAAAGAAATCCGAGTTCTATACAAAAATGAATAAATAATTTCATTGATATCCCAAACCGTAGCGTTCTTATTGAAAACCCCGTTACTTCAGCATGTGTGTATCTCGAAAACTTCTCTGCTCTTCATAGCTTTTTAATTTGCGTCTCAGTCTAGTACTATTTAAAAAGTTGTGATTTCTTCGAAGGAAGATTATCCATCATATGTAGGAATATATATCCTGACCAGGTATGGCTAAGGGCTGTGTAACAGTTCTGGAGTTCGGTCTCCTATTTTTTTTTCAAGTTCAAGCTCTACTTTATTGTCTCATGAAGTCAAACTTCCCTTCAGTTCAGTGTTTTTCAAGCCAAATGATCATGAAATTCTTGCGTATTCAAATTAAAAAATCGATTAATTAAAACATATTTCGCTTTTGTGGCGCGGTCACGTAATCACCAACTACCTACAATCGAACATAGTCACTGCAGCTATTACAATAGCGGACTTATTAAACCAAAATTCATATTTACATATTTACCCATACATATACGAGCGTAATATATGACGCCTATTGTTTTATGTTTCTCAATGTTCATGATACAAATTCAGCCATTGACTGATCTCCGCTGATCTCCACTTTAGCCAATTGCGCATAACTAATTTGCTGTTCTTGCTATGATTTGGTATTAGCTATACGCTGGCAGGTATACCCTTAGACAAATGAATAGCACAGCTGGGTTGTGAATTTGTTAATTCTCGTTTTTAATTTGAGCTCTAATTTACGAAGTAAAAAAAGCTTGTCTGCAGAAGGGAAAATTAATTAAATAAATGGTTTTCTCGAACGCCAGTATTCGCATTGACGCAAATTAAATTTGAACGGAAATAATTTGATACATACACACATCCGTGCTTATTAAATATGCGCACAATTAACTGCTAAGGTTCACACAAACCTACCCATAAAGATATGTGTGTGCGTGCTGTGCCTTGAATTGAGAAAAGAATGTGGCAAATGGTGAATGGTCCAGTTGAAGTTTGGCCAATTCATTAAGTACCTTGATGAAAATATAAATATACGAGTATATTCTGTTTTAATATTGTATATATACAAATATAAATAAATATGTTTATAAATATTTGAAAATCGATGCTAGAGTATGTAATTATTTGGTGCTTAAAGTGGGTACATGCCCTGCAGGAAAATTTGTGGAATTTATTATTTCATCATTATGTTGGGTTGTTTTTTTTTTAACCCTGTTAAAAGGAACGTAAATATCTGTTGGAGTTAAATTTACTTCACACTTCATAACTTGACCTAAAAAACATTCAGGCTTTATAAATTTATTTGGGTAGTTTTAAAGTTACAGCCTTTGAAAGTGTATACGTTCGGTTCAACTGATGGAGGTTTATCTTTAAACGCAAGTATTTGAATGAAACCTCAAACACCTCATTTTCAGTTTTCTGTGCGAAAGAGTGATTGAAACAAAATGAGGTAACGCACGTGCTGGACGAAATGTGAGTAGGAGAACCCCATAACGTAGAGTTCTCTCTTCTCTTCAATGGATCCTAGTCGTAAACGAACTGCTTAAAAACTTGAAGATCGTGGCAGCTGGGTGATTGTCTATGCAGACGATGTAGCGCTTGTGGTTTTATTTACTAAAAAATACAAGGTCTCGGTGGAACCACTGCCGCAAATGGGAGATATCCGTATGCAACTGGCAGTTACAGTGGTATAAAGGATATGAAACTTTCATGGAAGCCCAAAATCGAACAGAGATATGGAGACTTTATGTGGTGGAGGGCTCTAGAAAATACCACTCTTGCAAAAAATCTCGAGAGCGTTCAATAGGCGGCGCTCATTATATTTTGACTTCATACCGTATCACTTGTGTCATGGAGTCCCTAAACCGTACTCTGGCGTCTCCTTCCCTGCCCACATACCGGCGACAGAGTTGTGGGTGGAAAGAAGCCGTTAGAGGAGAGGGGCAGTAAGCATCTTTACGAACATGTCCAAGCTTGGGTGAAGGTTTTTAGAGGGTTTTACTGTTAGAAGCTCTCTATAAACTCTAGTGTAAGACTTCTTGACTATTGCAGTATTTTCCAAGCCAAAGTTGCAGTCATTAAGCCTGCAGTAGATTTACTGCTTCGGAGTGCAGCTTCCTTCAGAGAAGTGACCATCCACTCAGAAAGCAGAACGGCCATAATAGCCTTGAACTTATTAATAGTGCGTTCAGGGTTGGTTAAGGAATGTCTAAACTCGCTTTCAATAGCACCGAGTGTCTTTGTGATAAGACTAGTATATGTGCCAGGCCGCAGCAGAATCGCAAGAAATAGAACCGCTATCGGATTATGGAGTAACCTATTGGGTTCTTCGACTAAATAGCTTGGCTTCGCCGATGGTTGGTTAAAAAAATCTTAGCACATAATTTGAAAGATTCCATTTTTTTCCTACAGGGTATGTACACCCATTATAACGTATTATAGCAGTAAAGCGTGTAACCGGAAGATGTTAACTTCAAAGAATTTCCAGCGTCCAATTATGTTTTTTTTTTTACTAAAACACACACATTGACATGAAAACTTAAGCGATTAAGGGCAAAAGAATTTAAATAACGTTGAAAATGATTTATTTGTTTACATACCAACGAACATTTTTTTACTCAAATCTTGCATTATTTTTTATTGGGACTAATCTACAAAAAGCAAAATATATCAGAATAAAAAAAAAAACAATTATAATTTATTAAAACTTACAAGTACATATGTATATATTATAAAAATATTTATAGCTATAATGAAAGCTTAAAAGAGTTATCAAAATACTTTTCATAAAGCTTTCATTCAACAAATTACCTAATATTGCAAATCGGTTTTTGCATATTATTTGTGGGCTATTAAAAAATTATTATTTACATGAATATGTGGATTAGACTTTCGTAATCTCACTGTCACTTTTACTGTCATATTGTTGCCACATTCAATAACACTTCGCTTTTATGGCCTAAAGCGTGTGCTTTTCAAACACTTCACTCTATTTACATATGTACATATACATATATATATGTATGTACCAATATGAATGCCTGTGTATTTGACATGTTTGTCATTTCGTCAATTCTGTAGATATTTTTCGACACGCGCAATTTGTTGTTGTTACTTACAAATCGACTGTTGTGAGAGACATTTCCTGTTAAATGAGTCTTGCCCGATTTTTTTACCCATAATTATTTATTTTTAAGTACGCTGATCAATAAACACTCAAGCATATATTGTATTATTATGTATGAACACACTCTCGTTTTCAATGAAAGTGCTTTCGAACTGATTAGCTTTTTTAATGGAGTACTTTCAGAAAATGAAAGTGATACGAAGGCACGATCATATCCAATACAATATATACATATGTGTGCATAAAATATAATATATTAGCCATAAACTTGCACACTTATTCGTTAAATTCCTTTTTTTTATTGAATAATTTATTTTCATAACCTGAGCTAATTTTACCTATGTAAGGTGCACTTGGTGTCATGGATTGATTTTCAAGGCTTAATTCACTTTAGCAACAAACGTGAAACTTTTTTTTTGTTTTATTTGACTTTAATGTCAACTGATCTTTTATAATGGTAGGCAGGAAATTAACTCAAGTAATTTATGTAAAAAAGTTGTCAAATAAAAAAAATTAACATAAATCAATATTTAGTAATTTAGTAATAACAAAATGGCAACCCTACAAGTTTATTTGTAAATCTTATATTTCATAATATATAAGGCAACCGTATATTTTCTCATCGTTTTTGGTTAAATGTTTATAAGCAATAATTCGGACATAAATTCTGTTTCCACTCAAGAAAATAAATTCTTTTTAATTTAATAATTTGTTAGCTCTAGGCTTTCCTCAACATTGCAAGAAGGTTAGTCGAACTTCTGCTTTCATAAGGAATTTACGCCTCAGTCTTATCCAACAAACGAAGGGGTTTATAAGTTTTAAGCAGACACCTAACGGTGTTGTGAAATATGACATTAATGGCTTCCCACCGACCGATGAATATTAACTCATATAATCTTGCATAAATTTCTTGGACACATTCGAAATATTTCCACTTTCTTTCGCAGAAAATAATCGATATTTCAGTGAATTGTAATAAAGAGGCACTTCAATAGCCTTTTATTGACACATCACGCGTGAATCGTATTGTTTAGTATTTCATCATGAAAAAACTTACGCCTGAACAACGTTTACAAGTCGTTCAACTTATGGCCAACATAATCTGCATACTGAGCGTACTATTCGCAAATCATCACCCACCCACCGGCTTGCCATTCCCAAGCGACATCACTTCGCCCTGTTGCAAGTTCCAAGAAAATCCGTCGTTTTCGAGCCAAATTTTGTTCAGCGATGACGAAGAGCAACCTTAAAAGATTCAACAGCTGCCATCGGTTTGGTGTGGCTTGTGGGCCAATCAAATCATCGGTCCATATTTCGCCACCAAGATCATGTGATATCACACCATTACACACTTTCCCCATTAAATTTGAAGTTTCTATGTTTTTTCATAAAAAGAGTAGGTAACCTCGAAATTAATCACCGTTTATATACCGGGAATTTTGTTGACATTTTTCATGCACTGTGTCACGAGTTTGAACTGATCATCAAATATAAATTAATATTCATCCAGAGCTTGGAACTTTTTGACTGAGGCCACAATTAAAAACATAGGTGCACTCAACTCATTCTATCATTTAATGCTATATTCGACTCTCTTCGGCTTAATTTTTTTCGTTGAGAGTGGTGTTACTTACTCAGTTTACAATAGCATCGGTTGGCAGTAGCTGCAATCGTTTCGATATTGAAGTTGAGGGAGCATTTCGTCAGGCAAGAGTTTATGGGATACTAACTGTCAAATAATTTGCGAACAGGCGTTGACCAGGAAGGTTTGGCTGATGTAGCGCATGTTTTGAGGTCTTGAACTGTTTAATTTTTTTTATATGGACGAAAAAAATATATCTTATTTATGAAAAAAAGGATAAATATACTTTTTTCTACAAATGTATTTATTTAAAATGAAAGATTTCACATTTTCGGACTATATTATCTTTCACTCTGAATTTTTTAAAAGTGGCGAGCAAATACTTGATATGAGCTGTTAGGTTATTTCCACTCTAATTTTAACTGCAACCATTAAACCGAGTTATTGATATTCGGAGTTTATTTACTTATGAAGAAGTTTTCAATATTTTCGTTGAGTTGTTCACTTGAATATAGGAGGATTGCCTCTCCTACTAACGACTGCGTTTCCTTAAATACTTCTTTTATAATTTTAATACAACCATAAACTCGGTGGGCTGTTCCTGTACTTATCCTACTTGATGTACGGTCCGAAATTTTTACAAAATATTAACGAGGTTAGTAAACAAATCTTTGAAAATCTTTATTACTCATACTACATAAGCACTAATTTTACTTCATTTATGTATTTCAAAAACACTTCAAGTTTCATATTAAAGCTTTTGAGTCGGTAAAGAAAAGCCAGTCTTTAGCATTGCATTTAGAGAATGTTTGCCAGTAAGCAGCTTTTGAGAGCGCTTTTAGTTGTTTACTTAACGTTTACTTAACGCCTAATGAATTATGCAAATTATTTGCATGACTTGGCGGTATGAAATCCGTTAATATAAGCCATTCTAAGTCGAACGTTTGAGCTTAAGAATACTTAAGCCGCTCGAAATTTGTTGCTATTCGTGTAAGTACAGTTGTAAGTACAATCAAGTCAAAACACAAATTATGTACTAATTGAAAAGCATAGCATAAATACCAACAAGTATTGTCAACTCTTACTAAACCTGCAAGCATACATACATAACTTCGTGGGTAGGTGCTTGCCACCTGATCACAGCTGCTGACCAAAAAGTGGGACAGGCATAGCGAACGTGCGACAGACACCCGCTGATGCTAACGACGACGTGCGTTGGATTTAAACTAAGATTTATATGAGCACAAGTAAATTATCCGCGATATTGGGCTGGTTTCCACTTTAATGCATAAAACACACTCACGCATATATTTTATTAAGTTCTGCAGTTTTGTTAGAACAGAGTTGCATTGGATTTAGTTTTTTGTTTTTTGTTTAGGATTCGGCTATTAATCGCCGTTTCAAGTATTTTGGTATCGATCGGCTCAACGCGCTGAAGAATTTGATGAAAATCGACATTTACTTGAAAATCAACACTACTTAAGTTTACTGTCGTACAAAACTGTATTTTTGGTGTTTGCGGCTTATGCAAAAACATGCTTTTGGAAATTCACAAATGTTTATTTAAAGTTGTGGCATTGTAGCAGTGAGCAGCAAGTAGTTTAGTGTGCTCTACTTTAAATTGATAAACATTAATAAGAAACAGCACAAGAGCAACAACATTTCAGTTGGGTGTCGCGCATGCGCAGTTGCGCGGCAGTCGAATTGGTAGCAACAAATGCTGGGATATTTGTAGTACAGCACTATTTGAAAAAATGCAAATGACTGGATTATATTATATAATAGAGTAGATTTGCATATTTCGTATATGCTTGTGGCAAACAGTGGCATGCGGTGGCAATGTTCTAACCGAAAGAATTGTCGACATTGCTGACAGTTTTGGTGAATGTTTGTATTTTTAGGCGTCATTGTTTTTGTTTTTCATTTATAAAGGTCAAGTCAAAAATAATAAATTTACATATGGAAAAAATAGAAATACCAGCAATCCGCTGTTTTATATGGCAGAGATGGAATATTTATTTTAAGGGTTCTCTTTTATAATTTTTTTGACGATGGAGCCATGTGTAGAAGTTTACGCAATTGAGGAATTCTCTGAGCGTCATTTACTTGGGAGTGGCCAGAAAAAAATCTTTTATATATCGTTCAAGCAGCACAGGACTTCCGGTCTTAGACCAAGTATCCTCTGGGTAGCGGAAAACCATACGTTTGAAGGTAAGCTAAAGTGAGAAGGTTCTTCCCGAGGGTTGTGCGCTGGGTTTGGGACTCGTCACGTAAAAAACACCCCCAATAAAAAGATTAAAGCAGCCTCAGATAAGAGGCCTCTTTTTTAATGACGACCACTGCAAATGTGTTTAAGGTTTGTACCTAATTCTGAAGGGACTGTGTGAGGTCTTTTCACAAACTTTCAGCCAATTACCGTTGACTTCTATTAAACGTTGGAATTTCAAAGTAAATTTGAGATGCTTCTATCTCATCTTCTTTTAAACAGCTTCTACAAATGGCATCAGGTAAGATTCCCTGCCTTCCATCATGAACGCAAACTGGCCAATGATCGAATAAAAGCCCCACAGCTAGTTAAAGGCTAGTCTTAGCGAGAGCAAAGAGATCGCTAGATCTCCTGCGATCAATCTTGAGCCAAAAGGCGTTTGCGACTGCGCAAGTACAGACGGTGATCTAGCGCTGGCGCCACTTTTCGCGAAGCCAATCTACCCAGTAGTAGAACACATGAGGATACGGCAGCACCCACCCGCTCCCATTTTTCCGATAGCGGTTCTAGGGTGCCTTTCCTTGCTAGCTCATCAGCTTTACAATTTCTTGCGATGCCGCTATGTCTCGGCACCCATACCAGTCTTATCACAAAGACACTAGATGCTATTGATAGCGAGGTTAGGCACGACCAACCTTGAACACACTGTAAATGAGTTCAAAGCTAGTATCGCCGCTCTGCTACCTGAGTGAATGGTCATTTCCCTGAAGGAAGCTGCAATCCGGAGCAGCATAATTATTGTTACCTTGATGACTGCAACCTCGGCTTGGAAGACACTGCAATAGTCAGGCAGTCTGAAACTGGAGTTGATAGAGAGATCCCGACAGTAAACCCCTCCATCAACCTTCCCCACCAAGCTTTGACCCATCCGTAAAGAAGCTCACTGCCTCTCTCCTCCAACGGCTTCTTCCACCCCATAGTTTCCTCGTCGGTATATGGGAAGAGAAGGAGCCGCCAGAGTTCGGTTTGACGTCCTCATGATCTGATGATCCGGTATGCTGGAATTCATATGAATCTAATTAAATGCTTTTTCGGTTGCTGACTGAAAACTAGGAATATTTTAAAGCCAGCGAGTTGAAATCTAGATATTGACTTCCAGGAAAATATCGTTTTAAAGGGTTACTTAACTTTATCGTTACTACAGACTGGAGTTACGGCCGTTCCCACGGCAGTCGGGTCTACGTAACCGAAACGGACTCGAATTTTTATCCGGCCAAGTACTATCAACTCGACATTGTTCTTATAAAAATATTATAAATCCTCTACTGTAATTTATTTTGTTAGGGAACAGATCTCGGTGAAGGAAAAAAATAAATGTTCTAGAAATAATTTTAGTAGTTAGCTTTTGATACAATATTTGAAAAGCTTCTACCACTGTGCGGCACTCAATTTGTCCTTGAGTGGTTGGCTGTGGCACGCGTTTATTTCCAAATTCTTTTCAATTGCTGCCTACTCAATGCGAAGGTTGCGAGCGAACGCAAATATGCAAATGCAAAACGGTTATAAAGCAGTGGATATAAAGAGACATAAATGACATGTCGGCTGAAAAGTGCATTTAAAGAACATAAGTAATACTCAGAACTCACTCAGCAGAGCAATCAACAACGTAGATCAGATTTAATGTGGCGCTTTATTGAATTGACAACCGAAAGACTTACCAGATACCAAATCTTGTTCGATCGCGCTCTCTTACAGCACGCCAAACGCTGCAGTCGAACATGCGTAATTATGCAATTCCAGCTACAATGAGCGAAGTGCGAAATATGAATTACAACGTTAAGAATGTTATATCGATATGATTGCGACAACGAATCAAATTAAATCAACTGAGAACTCAACCACGCGCCACTTAAACCAACGAAAGGCACGAACAGTCACAGCGAGAAATGTTGATTGGTCGCCCGCGGCTGCAAATCAACTCGAGCACTATGTAAAAACAAAAATCATATGCAAGTATGCATTTGAAAATCCATAGAATTTTGATTGTAATTGAGTTGTTTGTAGAACAATTCAACGCGAAACTATGCCGGCTGTTATTGTTATGCGCAGACGGTGTTTGGTCATAAAACGGAATTTATATTGTCTCAATGTGCCAATGTGGCAATAATATGTTTTTTTTTCTTTTTTTTCTTCAACTACATTATGTTGTGAATGGCATTAGTCTGTCATTTGGTCATAAAATTGTGCTTTACTCATAATTTCTCGTCTGTCAGTAGCTTGCCACAATTGCAGTTGCAGAGGTGTCGCCTGGCAATTTCTTGTAGTTTATTGTTTGGCTGTGAAAAATCTAATCACTTGCATGCAATCGAATGACGTTGAGACAGTTTGTCTGGCTAGATGCTGTCAGACCATAATGGAGCCACCATTTGTGGCACAACATATTTAGAAATACATAAACAGCAGTGTGTACCATAAACACATATACATATATACGTAAATTAATATATGTGAATGTGTATTTGTAAATATTGTGAAAAGTAAGAAATTCACTGCACCAAGCTGTGCTTTCAAAATTATTAACAATAAATATGTTTTTTTTTTGTAAAATTGTTGATTATGCGTGGGACTCTGAAAACTTTCAAAACTAGAGTAACAATTTTCTTTGTTCTCTTTCGATACGCTTGCACCCACACTACAGTTATTTTAAGTGCAACCGTACTTCTTGTGCTTACTTATGCTATATGTAACTTCGTGTTGGCAAGTATAATGATACAATTATTTTTGGAAAATTTTCCATAAAACCTTTTGAGGTTGACTAAATGCGGTTTATCGTACAATTGCTTAATCTGCATACAGTGGATGGCAAAAGTATGCGTACGCCAGGCGGTTTGATGCATCTAAAATTGTTTTAGAATAAAATTAAAGCTTTTGATTTAGTTACAATATCGGATATGACTGGTGTTGAAGAATGAATCCATTACGACAACCCTGTTATTATAAAATTCTATCGTCACCTAAAATGCAAAATAGCATAACATCACTTTTTATAAATTTACAGGCTAAGGAAAAACGATATAATAGAAACCTCATATTGAAACAAAATTTGAGTTTTGATTATAACATGGTTATATATTGGTCTATATGTATATGTAATGTAATGTAGTGACCCATAGGCAATAAAAATGTAAACTTCCATTTTCTCGATGAAACCTTGTCTTGAATTTTAGGTGACGACATATAAAACCTGGCTGTTTTTTTTTGTGTTGGTGAGGGGGTGGAAAATGCCTTCCGCATCAGCGCTGCTATCGTCACAGCAGCGGTATGTGCCACTTGCAGGTCACTAAAAACCCCCACTCTAAGGAACCGTCGTTACTATTTCTTCCAGGCGACATAATACCGATCACTTCAGAACAGGGTATCAAAAGTTGACTGAAATCGTTTTTGGTTGCGCCTTTTGGGATCGAATCCACAAATTGGCTGAAAGGTGGGAAAATGTTTTAGCTTCAGGTGGACAATAATTTTTAAGCGTCAAAAACAATATCATAAGTTTTTCATTATTAACTAATACCATTTTGAAAAAATATGCACATAAATATAGTTATCAATTTAATAAAGGGAAAAACACCAACACTTTAAATCTGATGGGGAATATTTATAACCATTCGAAAGAACATTATTTGGCATTTATTTATTGAAGATTATCTCTTTAAAATTTTGGCTGCAGTTACGTCTCAAATGGTCCATCTGTTGAGTTTTAATTTTCGATGATTTGTTCGAGTATTTCGACTGGTGACTGGCGTAAGATACGCGTGATGTTTTGCTCCAAAGCCGGAATCGAAGCGAATTGACCGCATAGACTTTACATTTCTCAACAGGAAAAGGTCTGATGGTATGATATCACACGATCTTAGTGGCCAATCACCCAGATAAAACGTGAAATTATCTGCTCATCGAAGAGTTCTGTCAATAAATCCATTGATTAATGCAATGTGGGACGTGGTGTCTTCTTGTTGAAACCAAATGCCGCCGAGACTACGAACTTCATTTTTCAAGAAATATGAACCGATGACTCCACCGGCCTGCAGAAAACAACACCAAATCGTTGTTTCTTCTGGATGAAATGGCTCTTGAATCTCTTTAGGTTGCTCTTCGTCTCAAATGCGCCAATTTTGCTTGTTTACATACCCATTGAGCCAGTAAGGCTCATTCCTGAACAAAATATTCTTAAACCTTTCCAAGAGCCTACAGAGCTAAGCGATGCGTCTAGTCGTTCCATACGTCAGTCCGAGTTTCTGCGAACGGCAATGAGTCGACTCTTCACGGTCTTCGTGTACACTCTCAACTACGGCTGCTATAATTTCATAACTGCGTGCTGAACCTGATCTATTTGGTCGAATATTATCCAATAATGACTGCTGGGAGATGGATGATGGTTTTACGAATAGTACGCTCACTAGGCCGATTATGTTGACCATAAGTTGAGCGAGGCGCGCGAAATACATACCTAACAGAACATGAGTTTTTGTAATAACGTTGAACGACTTGTAAACTAAACAAAATGCTAAATAATAATACTGTACAAAAATAACGGCCCACGCGTGATCTGTCAAACAAAGGCTAAGTACCTCTACTCGGATCCGTTAGTTATTGAGCCAATATTATTGACTAGTGATGGAGAATATCTAATTAAGTTTTTTTTTATAAAATCGCTTACATTTGATGAAGGTATTTCTCGAAAGTAATGATTTTTGATTGGAACAGTATTATTGGCTAAGATTTTTGAGAGAATTTCTTCATAAAAATTCCGTATCATGAAAGAGTACCTCATTTTCACGTTTCATAACATTAAAATTCGTCCTGTCTTTCTTATTCACCTGTCTTCACAGTTATATCTAGTATGAAACGGAAGGCGGTTTCAAAACTAGTTTCTTCCATTCCTAGATTTTTGAAAAAAAAATTTAAGTCTGTCCTTGAGCCGCCATTTCCGGCGACCTCTCAGAAAAAAGATGGGCCCGGGTGTACAGGATAACTTCTTACAGGATCATCTAGAGTGGTGTAGAGAGAAACTATTACTCCGATCAACTTGAAAAAATGGGACAATATTCTATTGGTTTTAATAAGACAAAAAAAAAATATATTTTTTAAACCTGTAAGCCTATGTAACTCTTTAAAACAACTTACTTATAATTAAATAATTAAACCACAACCATACGTCGTCTAATTTTACTTCTAGTAAATGCTTAGAAAAATATGATTTACCGACTTTTGTCGCACACTGTATGTACATAAATTTCATAATTTAATATCTCAGACTTTGTCTCTACAAACTTAGCGACTTTCCTTGCCTCTTTTGCCCACATTTTTAATAATTATATAGAAATAATTCTTTTATACGCTGCCATACGAAATTCGCGGGTTGATTGACATACATACAATTTGACGTCTACAAATTTATATTGTGTTGCAGTTAGTTGATTGATATTTGTCCATGTTTACGCTACATTACACAATGAGTGAACAACATGGCTTAGTGCTAGTTGCCAACAACCATCAAAAATCAAAAATTAACCGCTAAAAGACAACATTCCATTTCAATGTTCTTGTTTTGCAGCTTATCGTCAATAGCCTGCAGCTAGTTGCAGCGACTGTGTGCATTATTTAATCATATTTGGACAATTTAACTGTCATAAACTGACAAATAAGTTCAACGGAAAGTTCCACGTGCATTACAAAACACAACATGCAACGTAATGCGTTCGCGGGCACTCAGTTATGTGACGCTTCCTGTATAGAGTCGTGATTATTCCGTGCTTTCTGACGAAGCATTTAGTGTTTGTTTTGAAAGATTTTTATTTGATTTGAGAAAATGGATTGTTTTGTCCTCCCTGGCAACTAAATATTAGAGGATAGCTTTCGAAAAACTCTTTCTCTTGACGGGATAGGACACAATTAGACACAGCGATAACGTTGGATTCTATTTCACTGAGCTATTATTGTTCCTTATAGTTGAGCCTACAGTCTACAAATGTTTCCCACTTTTTTTCCTCGAATATTAAAAATTTCATCTAACATAAATTGGGGACCACTTTTCATGCCTAACTCCACTTCAGACTACTTAAAGAGTAGAGCTAGTTCAAAACATATAACTTCTTTCCTGAACATTGTACAGCACCCATAAAGGAAACGGCTTTCTTTCTTTTATTGAATTAGTTAGTGTTCCATGTCCTCTAAGCAGAGGTTTTTTAACGAGTAGCTGATTTCAGAGCTCCTATCCACCATTTCAGCCTTCCCACCATCCTTCAGAAATGAAAATATGAGTGAATATGCCAAACAGTCGGCAGATTATTATGTAAGACTCGTGTGAACATACTATACTCCACTAACTTCCTCAAACGACGCGGTTTTCAGAAGCTGCAACACGTCGGCCCTCAGGTTAGAAATGCCGACACCTTCAGTGTAAGCTTTCCGCTTTTAGCATAATGGATTTACATACCTGAAACGGCATTTGCATTCACAATCGTCAATCACACTTTTAATTTGCCAACACCGTTTCCAGTCCGTTTCAATTTCAGCAATTTCTTGTTGCAAATTCAACTTTTACAAATCTACTTTTTTTTAGCCAGTCCCGGTCGGTCACTTATTTGCCTTGATATGCTTTTTATGCGAGTATGTTTAGGTGTTTTATGAATTCAGGTGCTTGAGGTGTCGCATTCAAGTGTGTCTGCAAAAAAATTACACCTCTAAATGCATACTATATATCACTTACGCAGTCGGCGTTTTTATTTGCGTAGTAATTATCACAGCAATCATATTCAACATTCATACTGTCTGTATAAAACATGTGTATATATCGAGTGGTACTTTGCACAATATCCTGTGCTCGCAGAAATTAATCAACAATTTATGTTTTACAACGGCACATTAATACACAAGTCTATGCTGTTACATATTTTCAATATTCCAGTATTTAGTGTCAATTAAATATGTACGTACAGGTGGTTTAAGTTAATTAGAAATACTATGTCTATGTGATACGCATACATTTATTGGCAGACATATGCTTGGAAGAATGTGGTGTGTACTGAGTTGAGGTTGTAATGCGAGCATAGCATTGGTGGAAAGTTTTAGGATGCCGATAAAAAATATTTTTGCATATATGTAGATTTGGTTTATTAAAAGGCAACTTTTTCATACATATTTTAATATTTATTTCTCATGGTTGTTTTCCAGATTATGTATTCATTTACTTAATATTATTCTTAGCAGCGTAAACTGTAATTAGTTTCATTGCGATCATTCTAGAAATGATTGTTTATGAGAACATTTATATTACATGGAAGAAAAAATTTAATTTTAAGGGTTATATACAGTTAGAATTTTCAGAAAATCTATTGTTTTTATTTTATTTATTTTTTAATTAAGCTCTGGTGAATATTTTCGAAGTTACACGCAAATTTGATAAGGTGTTTCAGAGTTTTGCTTATTCCTTCAATTACTTACTAGATTTAGCATTACTTTAACGAAATCTGTTTTTTTTTTTAATTTCAGAGAATTCAGTTCAGAGATGTAGTGGTCTCCGCAAAACATCTTTTTTAAGAGGAACTCCCGGAGATCAGCTGTATTTCCTTTTCAAATAAATTTTTATTAAGTACCATAAGTCTAAAAATACAGTTAAAGGAGAACATAATGTGTGTACAAGTTTTTGGATCAATAAATTTAAAAGTTGTCTCAAAAAAAATTTATGGAAAATTCGTTTTTTTCGGTCTTCTAACTGTATAAAACCCATTAAGTTTTTTTTTAAATTCCAATTGCTTATTAATGTTTCTTTCAAATTTTTTTAGCCTACATTTCATTGATAAAGAAAATCAGCCTTCAAACACTTATGAGCTTCCCGGGTTGAACACTTTGTTAATGATTGGTTGATTATTTTATTGGTTCAATATAAAACTACCTTTTCAATAAGATCTTTTCCACACAGACACGACCTTAACACCCTATTTTCTGATCACTAGTGTTGAAGTGGATTTTTTGGATTTGGAGTTAAAAGAAAAATCATGGTTGAACTAGATGATACTTTGATTGAAACGACATACCTAAGAGATAGTACGACCTATGGAACTAAAGTAGTCTGGAACGGCCTCAAGTTCAACCAGGCTGAAAATATCGAAAATGATAGCGTGATCCGCCATGCCAAGTTGCTAATGAGAGGTTATAACCTCAGCAGATTTAAATATGTAATCAACTACCCTAGGAGTAAACTTAGGTATTCAACATTGTAAGCTCAAGAAGCATTTATTGTATATAACATGGGCCTAGCTTCTTCTGCAAATTGCCGATTTTTGACAGGTAGCCTGAAACTCCAGAAGACCTGCTAATTGATTGCATGGCACTCAGCAGACGTATGATAAAGACCCTTGGATCCATTTTAACAAATAGGGATCGCATTCCAACATGCATTTTCTTAAGATATTAGATTAAGATGAAAGTCGAACCATAGAATATCGGAAATACGCTGCTTACAAAGATTCCTTTTCCATGTTTTTTACTTGTCAATATATTCGATGGTAACGACTGATTAGACTTTGTTGGTAATAGTAAATAACGGATTCACCACAGCCCTCTCAAATGACAGCCCATTGGGAAAAATTCCGGGCTTCTTCAATTGACTCTGTGCAGAATCCGCAGCGCGTTGTAGTGTTGGGTTCATTGTAAGCTCTCACTGGACCCATTTTGTATTGCTTTTTCGCTTACCCAACTATTAATGAGCGGTACATTCAAAACCTTCCTTTTTATACAAGTATAATAAGAGAGTCTCCGAATATATTATTCGAAAATAAATCGGAAAACTATGGCATATAGCTGTCGTATAAAGGGACCATTTCAAATGGTCCATCCGGACGTCGGATTTTCTTAGAACTTTTCAAGAGCCCTTAGAGCGAAGCGATGTCGCTTGGGAAAATCGAGCCACTTCAGTTCTTGCATAATTTGTATTTTGTGTGCTTTCAATTTAAGATCCCGACGTAAAATGCGCTAGTACATTTCATACATCAGACCGATTAGCTCCGAAAAAATGACCTCTTCTTGGATCACCCGTTATAACTGCGAACCATTTATAATTTTGAGGCGATCTTTCTTAGAAACGATGTATAGCCTTCAATTATCTGTCTTCTAAAGCATCTGACCTGAAACTGTCATATGGTAAGAACATTACCTTCTAACCCCATCAGCCTATTCTTTTAATCGTCACCAATACTTTACAAAACAGAGTCGCAAGAGTCGGAATTAATTTTGTGAAAACGCTGGCATTAATGTCACATAACATAATACCACCTAATAGCGAGATAATTGCAACAAACATATTGTTAGTCTCACCACGTTCTGCCTGCTGTGAGGCTGACATTAAGAATGTAAACATTTTAAGTGCAGCATTTTATTAATAATGAAAATGCCTAAAATGCATAACAAATTGCAAATCATTAATATAAATCGGAATGTAGCATAGCTTGTACCTACATATGTACTATGTAGCAAAAACAACAACATAAACCGCCCAGACGAGAAGTATTGCACCTTTTTGCGATTTATGTGCAGTGTATGAAATTTGCCACAACCGAAAGGAGAAGAAATGGAAAAATATTGACAGGTGTGTGCAATTTATTAAAACAAGCGTGGAGACAAAGCCAACAACCGCGACCGCAATCACAAAGATAAATAATTACGCAAATCCCAATAATCTGGCTGTTGGTGTGCGTACGCACACATACACACACAGCCTAATGCAATAATTCGTTTACCGTTGAGGTAGCAACTGCATTTATTATCAAATATTTTTCCAATTCCACCACGCCTTGCTTGCATTTGTTGCGATTTTCAGAGATTTTATGAGCTTCAACTCAAAACCGCCTTTTTGCGCATATTTGGCTTTTATTTTTTAATTCACTCTTTTATTTTTAAATTCGTTTTTTTTTTAATTCGTTCTTTTATTTTTAATTACTACTTTTATATCTAATTCATACTTTTGTTTTCGTTTTATTTGATTTTGTTCAGTGCTGCAGTTTTTGGCGCATGCGTATGCCTTTCGGTGTTCCAGCGTGTGTTGCGCGTACTCGGCGCTTTTCTGGCGATTTGACGATCATTCAACTGTCCAATTAACAGTTTCGCAGTTGTTATTAAGTCGTTGGCTTAAATATCAGCTTACACGATTTGTTGTATCACTTGCACAAAAGTATTTATATATAAACATACATACCGGTACAGTTAGCGGTGCAGTTAATGTTGGGTTATTAGGTAACGCATGCTATTAAGAGGGACTGTTGGTGACTAGTGGCTGTTTGGGCTGTCCAAAAGCTTATTCAAATGAGCACTCGTAAGCGTCGCGAATATTGCGGTACCGTGTAGTTAATTTTTGCCTGAAAGACACAGCGAATGCGTCGGCTAGAAGCATTTTGGCGTAATAAGTTGTGTATAAGTGTCGAATTTTAAGAAAGCTTAATGTTTAATTCTAATCTTTAGATCTGACTGCATGTTTGGAACTGCAGACAAGTAACTGCGTGCCACTTTGGCCTAAACTGTATTAATATTTTTTCTTATTCAGCACTAAATTGGACAATTTTATGCGTATTACTAGAAATTTTGTAGATTTCAGCAGATTTTGCAACTCTGATTTGATTTCAGTCTGAAAGTGTAAAGCAAAGGCAAACTGGTTTAAAGTTGTATAATTTTTTTACGGATTTGTATAGTTTCTTTTTTTTCAATGATGATTTTAGCAATATAATCTATTTGAAGTTATAGTACATATCTTCTTCTTCTTAATTGGCGTAGACACCGCTTACGCGATTATAGCTGAGTTTACAACAGAGTACCAGTGGTTTCTTCTTTTCGCAGCGTGGCGCCCATTGGAAATTCTAAGCAAAGCCAGGTCCTTCTCCACCTAGTCTTTCCAAAGAAGTGGAGGTCTTCTTCTTCCTCTGCTTCCCCCGGCCGGTATTGCATAGAATACTTTCAAAGTTGGAGTGTTTTCAACCTTTCGGACGACATAACCTAGCCAACGCAGCTGCTGTCTCTTAATTCTATGTCAATGTAGTCAATGAACTATGTCAATGTCGTCGTATATCTCATCCAGCTCATCGTTCCATCGAATGCGATATTCGCCGTGGCCAAAGTGCGAAGGACCATAAATATTTTGCAGAACTTTCTCTCGAAAATCCGCAACGTCGACTCAACAGATGTTGTCATCGTCCATGCTTCTGCACCATATAGCAGAACGGGAATAATGAGTGAATTATAGAGTTTGGTTTTCGTTCGTCAAGAAAGGACTTTAATTCTCAGTTGTCTACTCAGTTCGAAGTAGCATCTGTTGGCAAGAGTTATTCTGCGTTGGAAATCGAGGCAGACGTTTTCATTGGTGTTAATGCTGGTTCCAAGTTAGACGAAATTATCTACGACTTCGACTCCGATTGTTAGCAATGACGTGGGAGCTAAGTCGTGATTGCGACGACTGTTTGTTTGATGACAGGAGATATTTCGTCTTACCCTTGTTCACTACCAGACTCATTTTCTTCGCTTTCTTATCCAGTCTGGAGTAAGCCGAACTAAGGGCGCGGTTGTTGAGGTCAATAATATCGGCGCACGCCAAGCTTGTAGCTTTATTTAAACTCTGCAGCTTGAATTAGTTTCTCCAGGAGTAGACTGATGAAGTCCCATGAAAGGGAGTCTGAAGTCTCGTTTGGTATGAACAGCTCGGAGAGGCCCTTTGCTTTGAATAGCTCGACCGACAATCCATCGGCCCCTGCCGCTTTTTTGTTCTTCAGACAGGTAATTGCTATTCGAACTTCTTCTTGGTTGGGCAATGGAACATCCGCACCATCATCAACGATTAGAGAATCCGGTTTCCCATCTCCTGGTGTTCGGTTTTTACCCTTATCGGCCAGCTTGTCATGCTCTCCGTACTCGCTCATTTCGGCCTCTCTCCTTTTTTATCAGCAAGTGCAACGCATTCCTCTTCAACTCTCGGTATCTATCTATTGTATATAAAACGATATTAAACTATGACAGCTGAGCAAACATTTTTTTATGAAAGTCGGAAAGGAATTTGGACACATAAAAGTTTCTCCTAAAAATCAAGAGCCCATATATTACCCCAAAAGCTTATTATACTCGTAATATCAGTTTAATATGTAATATGCAAATAAAAAAGTTTTACAAAGAACTATTTAACCTTGTAGAGAAACCTTTCAAGGCTAGCTGAGTCATTACAGAAAGCAATATAAATTACCTTGCCATTGAGTGACCAAGAAAACGAGGCATAACATATGTACATATGAAGGCACACATACATACGTATGCTAGTTGGCAATATAACAATAGCATCGTTACAAAAAATATGCTGACAAATATACATATATATTTACATATTTATAATTTTAAAGACCGGCTGAAGCTGTCCGTAGCTGTGGCACGTGCACATGCGTGTAGCAATGATGCAGCGCATAAGTTTGTTAAACAAAATTGCCTACACACCCCAACGGCGATACAACACACACACACATGTAAGCAATAAATAAATATAAAAGCTCAAATAATACAAAAATAGAAAAAGCAATGGCAAAAGAAAGGAAAACGCTTTTAATTCAGACAATAAAAATCAGGGTGCGTGCAACAAACGCCAGTGCCAATCAGCGCTTGTCCAACAGCAAATTCAACGCGCCTGCGCACAGTAGTGCGAATGTCAATAAACAAACGCCGAAGGCGAGTCTAACTGCCACAATATATGTGGACATGTGTAGTTTACGACTGCGTTGCCCTTGAGAGTGGCAGAGTGGCAGCTGGTGCTGCTGAGAAATGGGTTAGATGACCAAAGTCAATTGTTGACAAAATAGGTGCTCAATACATGTTTGTGTGTGTGCATATGTGAAAGTAAAAATATATATGTCAGTAATTTAAAGTGTCTGTATATACATATGTATGTATGTGCTTATACCGCTTTGGAGTGCCACAATTGACAATAATGAATCGGACGCAATTTTCACGCACACACTACTTTCTGGACTAACGAGAGCCGGCAAGAGTTTTACGCCGCGCCCGCTGCTTAACCCACGCTTTTGGCTTTAAAGTGAGTTATTAGTATTTATTTGCCGGCTAACTGTACATTGCGTGTGGGGCCACATACGCAACTGCGTTGTTTGTGTCGTCAGCAGCTCATTGGCTGTTTTGAACAACTTGGTGCGCCATGCAATAGCAATTGTTGGCGCTTTAATTAGGTTTTTTTTTGTAAATTTGCAATTTCGATTCGGAGTTTGCTGTTTTATTTTCAATTTTGATCTTTACTTGTGGCAGCTTTTTTTTGATTTTCTTACTGTTTGTTTTAGCCATTTCGCTCTGGCTGCTAATAGCTCGAGCGCCTCTGCCAGCGGCGCTGCAGTTTTATTTTACAAGTGCAAATTAGCTAGTTAAGCGTAAAAGTACCCGCCGCGCATTGCAAGCGTGTAATCAATTTAACACTTAACAGCTCTGCTGTGCGCGCTCGAGGCAGCAGACATACTCTATTCGCGAATTTTGTGGCATTTTCGCAACTAATTAAGTTGATATGACCGTGAGCATGTTAGCTGTAAATACTTTTGGCTTAAGTGCTGTTGCGCCGCTATCTGCGCTGTTTGGGTAATTTCGAAACTCACTGCGTAATTTTGTTATCTACTCGCTTGTAATTAAAATTGAGCTAGAAAAGAGCGATAGTTATCCAAATTATTGCAGCTGTAAGGGGCAGATACTCAAACAAGTGCAGTGAGCACCGAAAATCGATAGTTTTTTTGTTTTGCTTTGCATAAGTACCCTTTCTGTTTCACTTTCTAAGCGAGTTAACTGTTCCGCCCATAAACTCATATAGGCCAGGAGCGTGTGGTATTTCTGTGTGTATGTCTATTAAAGAGTAATATTGCTTATGCCGCTAACCAAACTGACGCGATATGCCGGAAAGTACTTTCACCACGCTTGGCTTTTTCCGCATTTACTTCTTTCAACCATCTGATCACACCTCTTTTAGTGCGTTGGATACAAATCAATATCAACATATTTATGTATTGTATGTTAGGTGTTCAGTAGGAAGGAAATTGGGTCATATTTAAGTACTGGTTTAACTAATAATAGTTACAACTTTAGGTTTAAAAGCCCATCAGCTTATTTCTGAACGATGCTCTTTGAACAACTGATAATAATAATAACTTCATTGGAATGTAAAATATTGGCACTTACTCGCATAAAGAAGATCGAAAACTTTCACAAGAAGTTTGGTGGCAAAAAATTTATAATATTATATAATGTACTTAATTATAGAATTGTTTTAATGGATGGTTTCTCGTGTTTCTTCTTCTGTTTATAATGAGATAATTTATGCACTTTCCTTTACCAAAGCTCTGAAAGGACTAAAGTTGGAGTCGAATATAATGGGCTTTACAATTGAGACGCTACAAAAGTAAATCGATAGGAACGGCAAAAGCCGCTATATTTTTTCCCCTCTCTTAAAACTTCTCTCTAGTAAGGTTTGCCATTTCATCATGGAAAGATATACAATCCAACAACGACTCAAAGCTATTAAAATTTACTACCGAGTCAGTGGCCTCAACTTTAAAAGCGCTAAGTCAGATTTACAGTAGTCATAATCGTCTTGTTAGATCAACAATTGAGTGGGTACTGGGAAAATTTGAATACACAGGCACAGTACGAAATATTCCCGTGCCACTGAGACAAAGAATTACCCGTAGTCTCGAGAAATTTGCTGCCGCTAACGCATCAATTGAGGAAGACCCAAATTAGTCTCTCACACGTCGTTCTCAAGCGTTAGCCGAAGATGTTGTGGCGAACTTTGCAAAAAGAACTTGGCCTACATCCTTACAAGATCAAATTGATGCAAGAACTGAAGCTACTTGACCACCAGAAACGTCGTGAATTGGGCCGAGCAACAACTTCAAGTCATCATCTTCAGCGATGAGGCACATTTCAAGCAGCAATCCACACGTAGTCCATGCATTCCGAAAAAATTACGGTTTGGTGTGGTTTAAGGTCCGGTAGCGTCATTGGGCCGTATTTTTTCTGAAATGATCAAGACCAGCACGTTACTGTGAATGGAATTCGTTACCGCTCTGGACTTATATGATATATTAATAAATTTTGCACTCCACAGATCTGAAAAAGCATATTGCCATATGAACATTTTATGTGTCCAACGTCAAACCTTGACAAAGAAATTGTAAAATGAAAGACCACAAACTGTCCAAACTGTCACAGCATGAAAAGCGTGTGAAGCATGAAATGGCAAATGCCAAACTTACAGTGCCAAAATGGTTTACAGTTAAAATGAACAATTTATTGTGTGCATAGTTACATACTACCATACCAACATACAAGTTAATGACAGAAACTGATCGAAGCCAACGCAGTTGGGTGACAATTAATTTGAAATTTGTCAGGAATGTCAGTCAGTACACTTCCATATGCCAAGTAAAGCTGAGGTGCACGTAAAGCGTAGTGACAGCTGAAGACAATGCAACTGCCGTTAAAGTGTTAAGCTCATCTACTCAATATACTATATAACAATACTCGTCGAACCACACTTCACTTAAATACTTCCACATTCGTCTTACATTAAGACCTGCACGAAAATATAGTAGATTGGTTTTATATATGCCAAGAAAGCTCATTCATATTTGTTATGCTCTCAGCAGTTTTGATATCAGATAGGTAAGCTATTGCTGTCTAGCAAATTTTAAGCAATATCTGTTATTTTACTGGTTTTTATATGGATGACAATCACTTTTGTTATGTTTTAACTGCCATTTATTTTAGACTGCTTTGTTTTCACTTACGACTTTAACGAACTTTGGAATTTCTTTTTCGGAAGTCGCCGTTTGAAAACGATTTTTATCGCAAGGTTCCGTCATTATAGCCAATATGTCCAATAAAAGTAAAATACAATATAAATGCAATTGAATATCCTCTAGTTCGGTTTAAGTAAACGAAGGCAGAAAACATTCCAGAAGTAATTTCGAGGATGATGCCGAATTGACAGTTGATACCTTCAGTACCCGGCAGCCAGTAGAAGGGAAGGCGCTTGTTCCTGACGACACTCTCCACTACTGCGCTGCTTCCCAAGACACTTCCGGCTGGTATGCGAAACAAGGTTATAAACTTAATTGCTGCTCGACCATCTATATAGATGTCAACTCCGGAGTTGCCTGCTCATGCTGCAAGATAGCTTTTCCAATAGCAAAAACCTCTACTTTAAATATACTGCAATGATTTGAACTTATGTCTTTCTCTGGAAATTATACTCCGTCATTATTCATTGAGATATGTATACTCGAGGTTTCTATATGTAAATTCCCTTCCCGCCAGTAGTCATCCCGCCAATTTTGTTACACAATTAACAGCGAAGCGATCTATAGGTGGCTGATTTAGCACTAAATGAAGACCCGTATTGAGGCGGTTTTTAGAGTTGTCATTAAGCACAGCGCAGCGAATGTCTGTCCGCCAGACTATTGCACCTTAGAGCAGAATAGGTCGTACTATTACCGTGTGGAACCTTCGTGAAAATAAGTAAATCCGCTTACTCTGGATTCAACCTTACACCCAAAAGATGTGCAAGTATCAGAGGACCCTTTGAAGTAGTTTCTTCGATTCACTACCGGCAAATAGAAACCAAATTTGGTATAAATCAGTTTTTAATGAACAACAGTGGCACTGACCAACTACAAATTTTTAAACAGAATAACATCAGATCCATGTTGGATAGACAGAGTTATGAGAGAGTTTTTATCACCGGAATTTTTCACGTTTCACCATCAATTGCCTTAGTTATACTAGGTAATCCAAGTAGATGTACTTTTTTCAATAGACTTTTTTTGACAGATAACGCGTGTGTCGAGTCAAGCTGACATGTTTTTTATGCGTTGTTTGGCATTTCATCTTGGAAAGACTTACGCCTGAACAAACATTACAAATCATTCAAATTTGTATCGAAAATTAACGTTCTGTAATGTGCTATGGTCAATATACCTTCATTGGCGACCATTATCACGCCATGATAACCGACTATTTGATGCCTGAAATTGAAGTTCACGATCTCGGTGACATTTGGTTCAACAACACAACGACACTTCCCACACATAAATCAATGGACTTATTGAGAGAACACTTCAATGAGCAGATAATTTCATGTTTTGGGCCGGTCAATTGGCCACCAAGATCGCGTGATAATACACCGCTATACTTTTGGCTATGGGATATGTAAAGTCTTCATTTGCCAGTTATCAGTCGAAATGCTCGAACGTGTCATGGAAACATGGACTCAATAGATTGACCATCCGAGACGTAGTCACGGCCAACATTTGAAAGATATATTCTTAAAAAAATAAATGCCAAAGAATGTCTTTTGAATAATATTAAATTTAAAGTTTCTGTGTTTTTTCTTTAAAAAAAAGGGGAACCTCGAAATGGAGCACCCTTTATATTCACGTGCATGGAACTTATGAGGAAAAGGAACAATTCTCCAAGTCTCATAAACCCTTACATTGTTACCCCTGGTTTCGTTCATATTGTGCACCTCAGAAATTCTTCGGGGTATTTAAATTTTTGTTGGCCGATATTTTAGAATATTAAGTATTCGATTACATTTGGGTACGTCCTCAAAGAAAGACATTAAAATTAATTTCACATAACAAATCACATCTCAGATCTTTATTTAAAAATAAGTGTTCCATTCTTACTTCAAATCGGTAAACTTAAACGTCAGCGGAATGGCGGGAGTACTAATTAAGTGATAACTAAACGGTTTTTCTACCGAATGGTTGTACTCGATATTGAAATTGCGCACTAAATTCGCCAGCGTTAATTCCATTTCTATTTCAACAATGCGCCTGCCGACGCAACTGCGCGGTCCAAAACCGAAAGGCAAATTGATAAATTTATTCACATTCTCAGCAACTAGGCGCTGTCCATCGGTTAGCGTGGTATCCGACTTGCGCAGCCAACGCTCCGGTATGAACTCACGGGGTCGTGGATAGAATAGCTCTTCATTGGCTAGCATATTTGTGCTAAGCAAAGCACCGGTGCCCTTAGGCACCTGATAACCACTTAGTACAAGGTCGGCACCGATTTCGCGCACATTACCGAAAGCGAGGGGGTAGAAACGCAGCGCTTCCTTGATGCAGGCACGTAAGTATGGCAATTGCTTCATATTTTCAATAGTGAACGGGTCATTGCGGTGTGGCAGCACGGCAAGTAGCTCTTCACGTAGCTTCTGTTGCTTTTCGGGGTTCTTAGCGATGCAGAGCAGTATGGCAGTGATCGCACTGGATGTCTACATAAAATAGTCAAATAATTTTATTGTATTTGCGTTCCAAATTGTTTTTAATAATACTTACCCCATCTACACCAGCTATCATCATATCCATTGCCATTACTATAGCTGTCTTCCGATTGATTTTCAATAGTTTTTCCAAAACACTGCGTTCTTCACCATCCTTTGAGGGGCTTTCTTCCAGACGCGCCAATGCTTCATTTACATAGTGATTGGTTATATCGAACGTTAGATCCATTGATTTAGCGAAACGCCGGTATGACGGTGTGGTAATGTATTTATAAAATGATGGCTTAATGCCCAAGTCATAAATGGACTTTAGAAATGCGCTCATGTGCTCACAAAGTACTCTGACTTCTTCCAAGTCGGGATTCCTACGAATCAAACCGAAATCATGATCTAAAGCAACTACTCCAACAGAATCAAAAGCGAGATGATTAATGTCAACAAGGAAATTGTTGGGTACTTCCAGTGTGTGTGGATCGCGTATTTCACGTATTCTGGAAAAGTGCAATTATTCAATTAAAAGTTCATAATTAAAAAAGTATTAGTTCAAAGTACTTTTCTAAAATTATTTTACTCTTTAAATTTAAAGTTTTACTTTAAAAAAAGGTGTTCTTTTAGACATGTGGTTTTCTAGAGGAAATAAGGTACATAATTTACTGCAATCTTCTTTTCTTAATTGGCGTAGACACCGCTTACGCGATTATAGCCGGAGTTTTCATTGGGTGTTTTTTTTTTACGTGGCGGGTCCCAAACCTAGCGCACAACCCTATGTAGGAGTTGTTTCGCTTTCTCACTTTAGCTCGCCTTAAAACGGATGTTCTTAGGCTACCCAGAGGATACTTTGCCAAAGACCGGAAGTCGTGAGCTGCTTGAGCCATATGTAAAAGAATCGTTTCTGGCCACTCCCAAGTGAATGGCGATCAGAGAACTTTCCTCATTTGCGTGAACTTCTACACATGACCCCATCCTCCGCAATGGCCATGCTTTATTTTAAAGGTAATGATTTGCCATTGTGTTTTAAAAATGACTACAGGCAAGTGACCGTCGGCGCTGGTTGTAATAAATTCCGCACGAGAGGTTCAATTTTCGCCGAATACTCTCTTTCAAGGCGACAATCGGATCGGGCTTTTCCGCGTATACCAGCGACTTCACACAACCTCACCAAAAAAGGTATTGCCTCATTGAAAATCACATGTCCAAAAAAACTCCCTTTCTTTATCTAGAATTCTGAAAGCTTACCTTTCTACAAACTCTAAGTTCACTTTTTGTAGTGGCTCCAAATAGAGTTTAGCATTTTTGGGCTGCATCAAAATGGGATTTACTACATGTCGGAACTTTGCCCATTTTTCATCGCTATTTTGAATAGATAAAAGTAGAATTATTTACACATATGTTAAATACAATCTAATCTGTTTTGTATATAATATGTTCATAAGTATCCGTAAAGAGTAAAAATATGCCCATCCGCCAGAGCACAGAGAATACTAACGAGTTTTTCAATAGAAACGATACAAAAGTAGATCGATAGGGACAGCAAACGACGCCATATTTTTCCCCGCTCTTTTCACATTTCTCTTCTGAAACGTTTGTCATTTCATCATGGAAAGATAGGCGATCCAACAACTAGTCGAAGTTATTAAAATTTACTACCGATTTCGGAGTCAGTGGCCTCAACTTTAAGATCGCTACTTTCAATTCATGGTCGTCATAATCGCACTTCTTCCGTGATGATCAAGACCAACATGTTACTGTGAATCGGCCCGAATTGTATTTTATGCACTGGGACAATATGTGGCTCCAAAAGGACGGCGCCACACAGCGAATGTATGTACGTCAAGTCTATGGTCTATGCCAAGAAGCCAGTGACAAATGATGAACTTCGTACGAATATAGAACGTGAAATTGCAGGAATATTGCAAGAATGCACCTGTTGTTTTTGTAAATCAATGTACTTTGATTCTGAAATGAATCTGAAGAGTTTCAAAGAGTTGCCAAATTAAAATAAAAAGCACTAAGAAAAAGCCAGTCATGTCCGTTCAATTATACTCAGTGGTTATCTAATATAAGTACAAAGTAGCAAATCATGTTTCTGATTTCTCGAACAGTGGTATCAAATTTTTATACAAGTCTAAGTAATGTATCGTATAAGGTGGTTGGATTACTCGAACAGCTAGTTTCTTTACGAAATGCTATGTCTCCAAATATAAGGCATATTACTGTATATGAAATATTTAGCCCAACAGCCGAAATATAAAAGTTTCATATTAAAAATAGTTAGAACACACTCTTACTTATCATTCAGACCCATAGTTTCCTTGAAGAATCCGTCCTTGCGGTTTTCCCGATAGTATCTCAACGCGTCAGTACCAGGACGCTTTGGCCAAATACCTTCCGTACGATAGACCTTTTCAAAATCGTCCACATTGAAGAGTACAACAGAGTCAGGCTGCCCAATTACACCAGGCAAACGGTAAATGTCGCCGAGGCGTTCACGGCATTTAAAAACGAAATCATTTAAAGAAAGATCGGCGAATTCACCTGTAAAATAGAGAAAGAGTTCGAAAAAAAACCTTTTATGAAAAGAATACGAAGTAAAGTTAGTAACTGCAACCGACCTCCTTTTAAGAAGCCACGTAACAATTGATATCTAGTCAGTCTCGGCATAGATTTATAAGGTAAGGCCTGCTGCCATTCCACGTCCGCTGATTTGCTGTCAATATTTTCAACCTGAGGCAATAATAAATGCGCATTGTAATAATAATTTGTATTAAAGTAAAACTTTTTAATTATTTAAAAGTAGAAAAATAGAATAATTATGCAGGAAATATAATAAAATATAAACTATGAGCCACCCTAATGCACTTATTTACCCACCTTGACATTGCTGACTGTTGATTGAAATGCGACTTGGCATTTTTGTAACTGTTGTTGCTTTTCATTGTGTATAAACAAACGCGTAATAGTTGTGCCGGCACAACGAACATTCAAAATTGTTGACATTCTCAAAACGATTTTCACGAAAACTCAGATTTGCATAAAGACTCGGTCGAAATGTAAATATTTCGCACTTTTAGAATAAAGTTGGAAGTGTTGCGCTTGACTTACGCCATAAAACTGAAAAGTGAAATAAAGTAGCTGACACTGGTGTATGCAATTAATAAAGAAAACAATGATGACAGTGCCTTAGAGTTGAGGAGGGGTACGAGAGAATGATTAGATTACAAGTATTTGAAAATGATTAGGAAAGTTGTTTGCTTTTTGGAGTATTTTTCATTGTTAAGTATGGGATATATACTTAGTTCTCATGTAAACATTTTACTTGTGAGCAAGAGCACATTAAAATAAAATTCTAAATAATCTGAAGTTAGCTCTTTAAGTTCCACTTTTCGCTTGAAAATAGAATAAAAAGGGAAGTAATTCAGTTAGTTAAGTAACTTTCCAAGGAAAATCGATACTCATGGATCGTGAAAACTCGATTTAAATTATATTAACCATCTAGAATTGAAATTACTGGCTTTTCCTATTTTAGTATGTATTTTAGTAGCTTCTAAAATAAGTATATACATATGTATTTGGATCTGCTTAGTTCAAGTTCGAACCCTTTCAAAATTTATTTGCTCACCTGCAGTGATAAGATAATTATAGTGTGCTCATTTATGAGTATGTACTTAGGTGCTTATGTACTTAAGTCAATAAACTTGTGTGTAATGGGTGTAACAGTCTGGAGTATCGCGCGGTTCAGACTAAATATTTTGTAGTGACGTAAAGTAGTTGTAAAAAATATTAAATTATATTAATACTACAATAATAACTTTATTTAATATACATATATAGGTCTAGCAGGCTTCAAATCAGCTCGTTATGTTTTCGTACTGCTCTCTTTTTTGAACAAAATTTCATGTAAAGAGAGAGTATGCGGATACCTCAGTAAAGTGTTATAAATGCTATCTTCTTTTTTAAGACTAGTTTTACTGTTCTTAATGACTCAAATGACAAATTACGTATATAAAATAATTTATTTTATTCTCGAAACTTAAGACATCAAATAATGTACATATAGTCGAATATAGTAAAAGTAAGGATCGAAACTAAGAGTGTTTTTTTCGTCGCGAAAAGAAGAGTCTAACCATAAAAATATTTCAATGCACCTATTTGGACACCCTTTCGCTACAAATATTTACAAATATGTAGCTCACATTATTACATACTTACATAGTGAGCTTATCTGTAAACAAAACTGCTCAAGTTCAGTCATGAATATTGAATATAATTTCATCACATTGTTTTAACAAATTGGCCGAGCAATGTTATAAATACGTATAAATTTTATTAAAAAGATGAAAAGAGTAGGATTTTTGCAGAGATACTCTTATCTATCTATGACTTGCAATTATTATATTTACCTTTGGGGCGATCAAAGAATTAGTAAATCAATCTACAGAGATAAATAAATGTATGTATGTATGTAAATACATATGTATGTATACTTTTATTGAAATGCGAGGGAATATTAATGTTGCATCGTGACTTTGCACAATGTATAATCGATTTATTCTATAATTTTTATTGTTTCTTTTTATTAATAGAACAGGGGGCGCTAGATCGTAAAAGTAACATTGTCATGTTTCCAGATAAGCATTATTGATAATGTTGTTGTAACGACGAGTGCGCGTACATGTATATTAGAGCGGGCCTATTTACAGTGAGCCATGAAACGTTTCCAATTTTTAGAATACCGTAGGTCAGAATGATACGTACAACACGTACGTTTGACGCATATGCGATTTTATGGAAAAAATTTGTAATGCTCTAGTATAGGTACATATGTACATATATACCTCAAGTATATTATTTACAATTCAAGTTAACGAGCAAGCTTAAAAGACATTAAAATATTTAATCGTTTTCGAAGTAATTACACCTTCTTGCATGAACCCCGCACGGCAATTAAACGATGATTTCTAGAATTCACTGAGATGATTGGAATACTTTCGTTTAAGCAGAGCAGCGCCGAGTTTATCGATAGCGAGTTATCGCTATCGTCGTTAAAGTTCCAAAACTATTCTCTTAGCCTGAAAAACTAATTCAGCTCCAACAACTCGGCTTAAGTTCATTAACAAAGCAACATTCACAATATTAATACAACATACAAGTAAAGTGAGTTTAATAGGGTTTTCGATTTTCAAAGTGTAAAGCGCAGTCATTTGATGGCATAATTCCAAAGGAAACTACTTTCGGTTGTGAATGAACTTTTTTGCTTACGTTAAATGTTTTCTTGATATTTAAGCTTTCATTAAAGCTGAATCATTCGTCTCGTAACTGTGATAAGCAATTTAAAGTAACAATTTGGTTATCTTGTTTTCATTGAATACAGAGTCTGGTCTTATGTTTCAGACTATTGTCTTCTTTGAGTATCCAATCATGATTATTTTGTGCCGTAAAGCATTTCGGATGAATAAAGTAAAGACATTCCCTTTTTTTAATCATTCAGGTTTTCTGTGAAGCATAACAAAACCCCAAATCCATCAACAGAGCAGCATCCATAAATATGCACCTTTTGGGTTTACTTAACATTCCTTTGACAGAATGTTTATTCACTTCTTAATCAAACATGTCTCAAGAGACTGAACCAGAGAACGTAAAACAATTTCTTATTGAATAAAATAAAAGTCGACTGATATGTAAATATTATATTGTTCCAATCACGGTTCATGTTTTTCTGAATGTGTTTTCTTAGACCGGGAATACCGGGAACTGGTTTCTTCTCAAAAGGGAGAACAATATCTTTGTCGTCACTTTCTTGGTAGATGTTACGTGATTCCTTTCCTCTCCTATCTTGTTATCTATAGTAGATCGAAAATTAAAATAAATATCATCCTTTAATACAATTATGAATGCAATTACGATCCATGAAATTTGGCTTCGGAAACCATAACAATGATTAATATACAAGTACAAGTTTTTAAAACATATCGCTCATTTGCTGCAAGACTGGCATAAAACAAAAAATGTTATTTTTGAGTTAATGCTGCAGAATTGTTCGTTATATCATACTTTATGTTGAGAAAAATTCATATGAATACCTCTTATATGCTCCGCTTGAGAAGAGGTGTAAGGTTGTAGTCAGTTGAAAACTTTAAACGCGTTTTCTGGAGAATCGAGTTTTTTGACTTATGCCGGTCTTGCAGCAAATGAGCGATATGCTTTTTAACTATTGCTGAATTTTTTCTTTCTTTCAACTGGATACCACAAAACTTGGGCCACTGCAAGTCTGCTTCTGACCTCCTCTTTCTCTGCTCAAATATCGATGAGGGATATGTGGACGGGTTTAAGTTGCTGGAGAAGATGTGCAATGAGATTTTTCACGGTAAAGTCAACGGTAGAAGAAAACGTTGTATGAAAATTTTTCTGTAAGGAACTCTCCGCCAAGCTTAGCTCTAGTCTAACAGATTACTTTAACTGTAACTGATTATAGCGGAATAGCTGATAACTACAAAATCCATAGGCTAACAAGAGGAACACTTCGTCCATCCACATTGGAATTAGAATGAGTTGCATCTTGGTTGTCCTCTTGCGCTCTTGCCCTGAATTTATAGACTTCTCGTGCTGCTTAGAAGGTTCAGGTCAACGATCGGTTAGATCCTTCTGGCTTAGGTTATAACTCGGGACTACATTCCCTTTGCAAAGTTCAGCTTGTAACAATCATAGGAGTTCCTTCTACACATTATCCAATAGGTATTAAAGGGGTTATGTTAAAAATCTTGTCGGAAGCAAATTGTGAAATTTGCATGTTGGAGGGTGAGGTAGACATATCCATGCAATTTCTCCTCCAGCTTTTGCCAGACAAAAATAAATTGTTTTAAGTGCGCTCCTTGAGTTTCGAAGATGGTCTTCGAGCGGGTGGGATGCTCCAGCTTTTTTATGGCATGAAGAGTTTTTCGAGAGGATGGAGACATGTGTAAAAGTTTACGCAAGTGAGAAATGTTTTGTAATTTTCATTCAGAAACGATTCTTTTACAAATGGTTCAAGCTGCTCACGTTTTCCGGTCTTAGACGAAGTATCCTCCGTTTAGGTAAAGAACAACAGTTTGAAAGCGAGCTAAAGTGAGAAGACGAACCATCCCTCCTAAGGGTTGTACGTTGGGCTTGGGACCCGCCACGTAATAAAGGGCCCTAATGAAAAGGAAACATCAGCCTCGGATGAAAGACCCCCTTTTGATGACGACCACCTGGAATATCTTGTTCCTAAATTGGGAAGGTGCCGCTGCCCAGCTGGTTGATGTCATCGTAAAAGTAAAGGGTGACAACACTGCCGTCCAGCTGCAAATATTGGTTTTCGGAAAATGCAAAAGAACAGCTGGTACGATGAGGAGTGCGTACCATACTCTCTTAGAACCAACAGACGTGATATAGTGACGGAATGGACGAAAACACTCCAGCTCTGAAAGCATATGACGCAGTACCTTTGGGGCTAGCAGTGGAAGTGGAAGATCTCCAATCTGTTGGAAAGACAAGGTGAAGAAGAACTTGGCTGCACTTGGAAGCGAAGTATTCAAAAATATTTGTAAAACGTTGTTGTACTTGAAAATGGGGTTTTTAAGGTAAACATGCATATGAAAAATTTTGAACAATAAACATCGCGTTTATGAGCCAATAAACTCAAGTTTATGGCTTCGCTAGAGTATGCTATCAGAGGGCTTATGCACTTCCAGGTTTTTGGCCCTTACGTTTTGCCACTAAAAACCGTCATACTCACTCAAATTTAGTGGTCCATAACATTTTCGAATATGCTGCATGAACTTGTGTATTCACCTACACTCACCTGCACCTACTTACATACATCATTCAGACGAAAGACAGCACACCCATAAAATATGGATCTTTTATTTACTTTCATTGGCACGCGTTGGCCCGGAACTCGGACGGCCAAGGCATTACCGCAAAAAATGTAAGTACCTTCACAGCCGACGGAAGCCACTGGACATACATACATACATTCAAGTATGCTGGGTACACCGGTAGCCAGCCGGTAACAGTTGGTCAGCGTAGGTGGTGCATCATGCTGGTTTACAGTTTTGTTTTTGACACCGCTGTGGCCTGCAGTAACGGCACTACAAAATACTACAAAAAAACTGTGCTGCTGTTGCACTTTTACTTCCACGGTCCAAATCACCTGCGCTTGTGTGTGCGGCTACATAAATAATTTATATTTGACCGTTTTAGCTGCGAAGTGTCGGCTTGGCGGTGAGGAGGCGTTGATGTAGTGCAACGAGGCATGTAAAGTGGCAAGTGTCGGTGGCAGCAGTTACCGCATGCGCTGAGATTTAAAGTTCGCAACACCTACAAGCACACACACACAAATTTTATATATGTATGTACATATGTATATATATCTGTGAGTGTGTGTGTGTGTGTGAGTGCAATTGCAGCGCTTGAGCACATTTAGTTTGGCATTTTTATGGCCGCCACAGCAGCTGGAAATTATTCACACATAACAATCACACAGCAGCAACAACAATAACAACAACAACAAAAGCAGCAATTACATTGTAATTTCACTCGCTGGTTCACTATCCTTTCTGCTTGCCACTAAATTACCACTTCAAAGAAAACACTGTGTAATATGTTGTTGGGAGTGTGTGCCGTTATGCTGCAATATGTTGTATGTCGAATTTGCCAATTTTGTTGTTCTGTTTTGTTTTTCTTTTCGCGGTTAATAACGACGCCTGCAATGCTTGTTGTTGTACGCGAAAGTATTAGGCGCCGCTACCACAGTGGCATGTGGCAGGAAAATGTTAAGGCGGTACTTTGTGTGGCAGAAATGACTGCATGCGCCTACTTTGAATATAGGTACACCCATACATACACATACATACATATGAAGTACATGCTTATGTAAATTTGTCCACATTTACTGCGGCAATTTAAATATTTACATTGCCACCTAATGCTTTCTTAGGTTTGCCGTTAGTTTTCTTCTTATTTCCCTCATTACATATTGCTATGTAATTTGCTGCCTTGTCGCATGCCACATTTTACATCATAATTTCACCTGATCGTGCAATGCATTGATCACACCTCAATTATTGTCCTTATATGTTTGGGTGAAGTTATATACATAAGTATGTACATATTGCTTTAAGTAGAAGTTGTGCGTTGAAAGTATTTTACATGTTGTTTGGCTTTTCTTAGCTTGAAAGCGCTTTGCTGTTGTTAGTTTGATTTGTGGTTTTCGTCTTCTTTGGCGATTTCTCAATACAGTGCTTCCGCCATATATTTTTCAATTTTTTGTATGCCCCGTCGCCATGTGTATTGAAACAGGCTTGTTCGCATATAATTATGTTTCATGATTATGTAAGAACAGGAAATTCATTTGTGCAGTCAACTTATTCATTGAATTTATAGGCGTATCAAGAAGTGATATCAATCGAGGAAAGAAGGAAAGTTAGACTGCTCTATATGTAGATGCTTGTCTGCTTTGATGTCCAGAAATCATAGGTATGAATCAAAACGACCGTTGACATCAAGAAAGTGCCACATGGGGACAAGGGGACAGTGTTCAGTTAGGACGTCTCTCATTGTGACTAAGAGAGCCTTGCCAAGAGATAGCAGCTCAGTAGGTCGCAACCACGTACAGGTGCTGATTACTGACCAACGTTTACTGAGCTAGCTCATAGCAGATGATTCCAATTTCAAACATGTAGCAAAATCTTAACCAATCCCGACTTGACCACGGTTTGAGCTTTGAGACGCACCGCAATTCGGCAACTACTGTTTTCACGTAAAGCTTTCAGTAAAACTAACTTTTCACTTCCTGTAACTAAAGGGTGATTTTTTAAGAGCTTGATAACTTTTTTTAAAAAAAAAAAACGCATAAAATTTGCAAAATCTCATCGGTTCTTTATTTGAAACGTTAGATTGGTTCATGACATTTACTTTTTGAAGATAATTTCATTTAAATGTTGACCGCGGCTGCGTCTTAGGTGGTCCATTCGGAAAGTCCAATTTTGGGCAACTTTTTCGAGCATTTCGGCCGGAATAGCCCGAATTTCTTCGGAAATGTTGTCTTCCAAAGCTGGAATAGTTGCTGGCTTATTTCTGTAGACTTTAGACTTGACGTAGCCCCACAAAAAATAGTCTAAAGGCGTTAAATCGCATGATCTTGGTGGCCAACTTACGGGTCCATTTCTTGAGATGAATTGTTGTCCGAAGTTTTCCCTCAAAATGGCCATAGAATCGCGAGCTGTGTGGCATGTAGCGCCATCTTGTTGAAACCACATGTCAACCAAGTTCAGTTCTTCCATTTTTGGCAACAAAAAGTTTGTTAGCATCGAACGATAGCGATCGCCATTCACCGTAACGTTGCGTCCAACAGCATCTTTGAAAAAATACGGGTCAATGATTCCACCAGCGTACAAACCACACCAAACAGTGCATTTTTCGGGATGCATGGGCAGTTCTTGAACGGCTTCTGGTTGCTCTTCACCCCAAATGCGGCAATTTTGCTTATTTACGTAGCCATTCAACCAGAAATGAGCCTCATCGCTGAACAAAATTTGTCGATAAAAAAGCTCGAAACACATTTCGAACCGAACACTGATTTTGGTAATAAAATTCAATGATTTGCAAGCGTTGCTCGTTAGTAAGTCTATTCATGATGAAATGTCAAAGCATACTGAGCATCTTTCTCTTTGACACCATGTCTGAAATCCCACGTGATCTGTCAAATACTAATGCATGAAAATCCTAACCTCAAAAAAATCACCCGTTAGTTCAGAAATGTATAGCTTTCATAGCAGCAATTCGCAGATGGATTTTTGGTCTACGATGATTTTTTACGTTACCTCGTTCTCTGTTGATATTATTTTTATATCCAGTCTTATTTTGACATCAAAATTACCGGAACGGAATCAACAAAACCAAAATTGAGCAGCATTGACTGCCATAGTACCAATACCACTTTTTCAGCTACCTGACCTGCGTTTTCGCCTTTATCGAAGAAAACCAGTTAGATATGGTATATTTTTCTTTGGTGGTGTCCATTTTTGATGAGTGCTCGAAGAGTACTGAGTAAAGCAATCACTAAACTGTGTGAGATTTTTTTTAATACCGTGTCTTATCTTTCCATAAGTCACACCTTAAGTCTTAACTCGATCGCACTCATACAACTCGAGATACAAATGACAAAGTCCCTCTGTTGGGAATACAATGTATTACTTTATACTAAACCTTGTATAATGGGTAACGGTAGCTTCAAAGTCATTAATGGCGAACAATGCGAAAATAAGCTGGCATCAATTTAGAGTAATTAAGGACACGTACTACAGAGATTCCAGTATGTCTTCCGCAAATTGCTCAATTGAAATAGCAATATAAATGTACTGTACTCTTTTTGAAACTGTTTTCCCGAAGTATTTCTTTTATATCAATAAATGTATAGTAAATACAATAAACCAAAATACATTTTACTCTTACTTTATTGGCGCAAAAAATGCGGAAGCAGTGCTGCATTTTAATGGGGCGTATAAAATTTGTCTGATTTATGTGCCTTGTCCCCTGAATTTGGCTCCTTTTGTGGAGGCGCATACATCCACTTTGTATTTGCAGCTTGTACTCACATAACGTTATTTGCTGTTGGCATTTCTCTCAATGCATGTAATTGTTGTTGAACTGTATTGGCAGTTAAGCTGATTTTTGTTACAAACACACATACATACACACACAATGCACATCAGTCATCACATACAAATTAACCACTTTGTTAAGATTTATGCGTTTTATGTGAATTTTATCAACGAAGTTAAGCGTACGAATTAGCAACTTGTTGCACGTTGCTGCCAGTGTGCCACATTAAAGCAACATTGTTTGCAGAACAGAAGTGTTGTCAATAGATTTAGTGATTGCAATTTTGTCTATTTTGACTTGTGAATGACTTTTTTTTCTTGATTTCAATGAATAGTTTCATTAAGTGTGCGCTGCTGCGCAAATATTTGCTTTCGAGGTCTTCCGGAACATTGGATGGTTATCTTCAAGGAAATGGCATATTATAGTCAGGAAAATATATTCTCTGAATTTCACTTATAAAAACTCAAACATTAATCATATTTTTCATATAAAGTCAGAGATAGTCACTGGAATCCATATATTCGGCTTCCAGAAGTTTGAAAAGTATTGGTCCGATTTCGGCAACTTTTAAAAGATTATATGGGTTTACGAGTTTTAAAAAATCACATTTTTTATTGTCGCATTAAATTTTACAACACCTCTATAATATTACCCTATATTTTCTAGTTGTTCCGAGTAATAGTTTCGTAGGTGCAGCCTTGAGAACTTGTGCGCTCCAGGCTAGCTGGGCTAATGGGATTTGGAAAAAGCGTGGCTCCTCATCACTCTATGGTGTCTGTTCTAATCGGTTATTATTCGGCTGAAGTTTTGGATGTGATTGTGAAAAGTTCTTACTGTAAATTATGTGAGACTTCGAAAAAATTTAATACGGCAGAGTATGAAGAGTGGAAAAAAGAGCACACTTCAACAAATGAATATACCGCCAATCACAGGGCAGCTTCTAGGAACATGGAAGTAAACGATCTATTGTAAAATATGGATTGAGGTTCCTAAATTATATAGGGGATTGGGATTCCAAAATATATTCATGTATTCTCAAAGCCAAACCGTGATGATTTTGTTGTCAGTAAAAAAGATTGCGTTGGGCATGTACAAAACAGGATGGACTCTCGTTTACGTGATTTAGTGAAGAAAACAATTGAGAAAAAAATTGTCAAAGGTAAAAAAACTCAAAAGATAGATGGACCGGTAAATTAACTGACAACTTTACTATATACTATGGTTTGGCGATAAAGTGAAACTGTGTTTCAGTAGAAAGAATTAAAAACTTATTATGGCCACTTACTATCATTACAGTTCTACAAACAAAAACCCTCAACACGAAAATTGTCAGAAAGTTTCAGACTCGTGGTGCGCTTGGCAGCGAGCATTGGCAACGAATACCCTTTCAACGTTCAAACACGAGTATACTCCACACCAGATGATGTGTTGATTGCAATAAAGCCTACTTATGAAGATCTGAATAAAGATGAATTTTGGAGGAGTTTGTTGGTGGTTTCACACAAAATAATATCGAAAATTTTATCAGTTGTTCTGGAAAATTACTCCCAAAATAGTTCCTGCCGAATTTTTCACAAAAATTTTGCGGATATGTGAGATAAGTTGAAGATTTTATCAATCACTGTTCCATATAACCCGTAGTTTTGACGTAAGTCGAGAAAAACAGTTTTTAACTATAAAAAAATTTAACCACGCCCGTCCACTTCCTCTATCCGACATCATCAGATCATCCGTACAATGTTTTCAGCTTTCAAGAATTATCTACCGTCGTCTAAAAGAATCAGATGGGATTTAAATTATTCTATATGGGAAGCACCAGTGGTCGTAGTCCGTAGATTTCGGCAATCTTTGCGCTGTAACATATGATTGTCGGAATAATGCTATTTACCAAATTTGGTTGAATCGAGCAGTTCTTAAGATGTATGTAGTATTTCACCTAAAGGTCGATAGTGCCAATATCTAACTTTGATACCTAGCTCTTTTGTTCCCAGTCGGATGTAAAGTTTAAATTAAAAAATTTATTTTATTAATTTTTTTTCAACACTATGATTATATGGTGTGGTGGGCGCGGTGATTATAAGAGCTTAACCATTCTTATCTTGTGAGAGGAGAGGCCAAAAATATTTATCTTTAGCAAATTTGGGTGATATTGCTTTAAATTTATTAGTGGTCGGAGTCTTTAAAATAACTCTGAAGAGTAATATTTTTTTTGGCTTCGAAATTTTTGTTATATAAACTATATGCATTTCTGAAATAAATAAATCTTTCTTCGAATTTCGTCATCGAATATCAGTAGCAAAATTAATGGCTTACAATTTCGAAATACACCACTTAAACATCCATATATACTTCCCTACAGACCGACATTTGTCGCCTTAATTCAAACGTGCACCGACATAAATTAATAAGCCTTGGGGAAGGCAACATTGTGACAGCCGTTATAAAGTAATCAACAGCTACAACAACAAAGCACTGAAAAAATATTTAAGAAACTCAACAACACTTCAACCAAAATAGCAGAAAACTATTCATTACGTCAAACGGTGGAGCGCGCAAATTAAGAAATTAAACAAGAGTTATGTATGAATAAACCAAAATAGAAGTTAAAGCAAAAACAAAAAGAAAACACAAAATGTGAGAACAAAAAGTAGAACAAAATGCATTAGAGTTTGCAACAACTGCTTTGCGAGGAAGCAGAGTGAAGGACATTTCGGAAGCAACTTTGTAGCGGCAAACTCATATACCTCACTTGACGTGTCTATATTTAGCGGTGACCACAAAAGCAAAAACAACAACAACAACAAGTTGACAAAAGGCAAGCGACCAATATATTGGACATTTATCAATGGAAAATGGAAACAAACGTGAACTAATTGTATAGTTGCAACATGTTGCAGCACTGTGTTGTTTGTTGTTTTTACCATAGCTGCATTGGCTGTTGCTATTTGTTGCACAGCTGCGGCACTAACGGTATTGCAACTACCATTTGTAGTGTTCTTTTTGATTTATGGCCGATTACGTTTCGCGCTTTTGTTGCAGTTGTTTTTGCTTTTAAAAAATAGTTAATGTATATCGTTTATTTATACTTGTATATATGTATGTAAGTATATAGTATGTGCACATGCTGCGCTCCAAACATAGTCGGCTATGTGCCGCAAATTTGCTGCACGGCTTAATGTTTACTTACCCGCTCATTTGCAACATGTAATTTTCGGCAATTGCCGGCATATAAATAAAGTTGTTGCAAGCAATTTTGATTTTACTTTTTTTGGTTGCAAGAAAAACTACAACTTTCAACTTGGCATTGCACGGAATGTTTTGCAAGAGCTGTGGGTGCGAAACCTTCAAGTTGCAAAGATGAGAATGGCCGAGTAAAGATTGTGAAATCGCGAGTTTGTTGCCATTATATTTTGTAAATTAGTGAAATATTTCCTTTTATAAACGAAACATGTTTTGAATACCGATTAAGAATCCTTCAAGGCGCACTTTTGGCTCACGTTTTGAATTTGTTTTAAGTATTCAATTTAATTATGTAACTGAGTAATGTAAAAGTGAATCTTCTTTGAATCTTATAACATCTTAACATTTTTCGGTTATGATTATAGGTGCTTTAAGGGGTCATACCATCCGTGTATATTTCGAGCTGTGAAATATTGTCGGCACAGCCAGAAAAATATTTATACTATACGGAAGGACTGTCCGATAAATATTTATCCTACAAAAGATGCGTTCCGAAAGATTCCTCATCTGGAGTTTTACATAGTACGGTTCTCTAGCGACGATGTCTAAATTTATGCCAGACTTTTTCAAGTTTGGAAACAAAAATTTGCCAAACAGACCCTAATCTGTTAATCTATATATAGAATACCGCTGGGACAACACTTTGAGTCCTAATTGAGTTAGTTTGACTGCGGCAACAGTGGAGGAATGAGCCACTACTATTTCAAAGTGGAAGAGGACTTTTCACAAAATCTGCAACTCAGCTTGGAATCAGCTCAATAGTTCGGCAAATTCGAACCCTAAGACCGTTCAGTCCTTCTTCAGGTGATACAGTTCACACTTTGTGATTCCCAATTTGGCCCATAACAAAATCTTCGACGAATAAGGTTCTCTGTTTCAATTTGCATGGTTAATGGAGATGTCCGCTTAATAGAGCGATCATTGAATAGAGCTTTTACTGTCGGTTTTTTTATTAATGAAGTGTTTTTACTATCCTATGTTCTAAGTTGGCTTGAGGTGGACAAAGTGAGCTATATTCTACTGAAATCGTTTCAGTAGTTTAGGCGTCCATCGCGCACAAACAACGTGACACGTACTTTTTATAAATAAAGATGTGCGACAAACTTAAAAAGTGCCATTATTCATTCAAAAAACAGATTTCTCATATTGCAAATCATTGTTTGTTTTAATTTAAATTGATAAATTGTTTGTGAAAAATTGATCTTCAATTGAGACACAACAGTGGTTCCCACAAATATGTTGTTGCTTCCACAACAAAGAAGAGACACAACAGAACACAACAGTCATTAGCTGACCACCTTAAACTTATCGGAGAAAGACGCGCTATTAAAATTCTTAAAGCGGATGCCATAGAATGGCAATTAAATAATTTAACACCTCCGAACAAACACAACTATTGCATTAATAAAATACATTATATACATAAATAACTGTTCAGAAATTGTATGCTTGATTTATTGTACAATATACAAAAATATATTGTTTATATTATTTTTGAAGCAGTCGACACAATATTTCATAATAAATGAGATGCACCATTGATGTCTCAATAACAATGTCTATAAATGAATTGGTTCCATTTGAAGCGACACTAATTCTAGCGATGATTAATCACCATTTAACAAAATGTCACATATAATTAAGATATACAAAACAATGGCGGAAAGAGACAGTATAGAAGCTATGACATTGAGAACTGTGTTATTAAAAATATTGAGCATTAGTGTCGCCTTAAATGTGGAAACATTTGTCAAAAGGCTTAAAAAGCATAAATAAAATATGAAATAATAAATTGTATTATCTAGTGCTAACTTTAAACATATTTGTAATTTCTAGATGTCAATGCATTTTTAATTAGCTCCCAATGACAGCTCGTCAAAATACAACAACAAAAATATTGAGCTAATTTCCTTTCAAGTCTAATTAAAAAGGGTATAACCGTTCTCTGCTTGATTATGCTATTTTATATGATTTATACCAGTTTTATGTTCGATTCGCCACTGCTCAATATTTGGCGAATTAAACACAGCTTTTGCTAATATGTATGTAATACGATTGCGCTTACTTGTTTTAGTGCTTAATCAATTCATCGTGAAGGTCATGCTTTTTATTGCTTTAATGTGATTTAAACTGTTAGTTTGAGCTTATCTGATCAAACAGCAATAAACTTAAACTAAGACCAACATGTTGTCTTATTTCAACATTGGTTTGTTATGATTTGCTTATCTTTGGTGCAGATTTGGTAACAATTAAGAGTATAAAATCATGTTTTATTAGCAAAAAAAGATTTCAAAAATGATAAATTAATGAAGAAATGAAAGTGATTTGGACGAATATTTGTTGAATGCAATAAATGGGACGGACATGCTTCAACGATTTAAAATTTATAATTAACTTTAATGTACCAAATATGCATCATTTTGCTAGACCACTTTGTACCATTTTTCCGCAAGGGACATTATTCCATCAGTGTAAAACTTTTCTGGTTTCTCGTCGAAAGACTGCAACAAGTAATTTTAACAGGCTCCTCTTGATGCCAATATTATTTCATTAAGGGAGTTCTGCATTGTTCGAAACAAATGATAGTTCGATGGTGCAAGAACAGGACTATATGGTGGCTGCATCAAAACTTCCCAGCTAAGCTTTTCCAGTTTTTACAGTGTCATCAAAAATGTGTATGGCCTCGCGTTGTCCTGATGGAAGACGAAGCCCTTTCCCTTGATCAGTTTTGGCCGTTTTTTCGATTGCTTGCTTGAATCTCATCAGTTGTTGACAGCGAAATGTAGAATCAATCGTTCGACCAGGCTGGAGCCACTCATAGTGGATGATTCCTTTCGGATCCCACCCAGCACTCAGCATAACCTTTCGAGGCATCATTCCTGGCTTTACGACCATTTTTTGAGTTTCACTTCGTTTGGACTATGATTTTTCACGCATTATTGTCGTATTTGATCCACTTTTCGTCTCCTGTTACCATTAACTTCAAAAATGGTTCGTTTTCATTTCGTTTCAACAAAGGATCGCAGTTGTTAATTCGGTCCATTCAATTTTTTACAGACATTTCATGTGGTACCCAAACATCGAGCTCTTTTTTGCAGCCAGCCTTTTTTATATGATTCAAAACCATTTGATGATGAATGTTAAGTTTTTTAGCGATGCCATGGCTGCTTATATCAAGGACTTGGTCAATATTTTCCATAGTTGCGTCGACATTTTCATCGATAGGTCAACCCGAGCGAGGTGTGCTACACGAACTGATACAGCATCACCTCCGTAAACAAAAACTAAAATCTCACCTTTCCAATGCTATATGACATGACACAATGCGATTGGTAGCACTGGAGATATAAATGACTCTTTCAACTAGCCAATATATATGTATATACTAGTATTACTCAAAGTATTTGATACATCTGTCTGTCATTCCATTTCAAGGGAACTGCACCTACCGCCAGTATTGAATCAAGCTATGTTTTAAAGCCTTGTTCTGAAGAAAATAGTATTCCTGAGTCGTCCAGAAAAACAGTTAGTCAGTAGAGGCAAGGTTTATGCTATAAGGCGGTTATGACAGAACTTCCAGTCGCTATTTTCTGGTTTTATAGTTCAGGTTTTGCGATATGAGGCCGAGTGTTGCCATGATGGTCGGATTTCACAAATGATTTTTCACGTTTAAGGTTATCATATTGAGTCCATTTTTAATCATCAGTCATAGTCCATAGCCGGATCCACTTCTTTTTAGAACGTTCAAGCAATATGGCTTCCATTCATAGACACCCAATTTTCTTGATTTTCACTGTATCCGTCTGCTTTTAAAGGTTTGAAAATGGCTGCTTGATTGACTCTCAAAGACTTTGTGAACTTTTCTGATGCTTGCCAACAGTCTGCTTCGAGCATTGCTTTCAGAAGAAGAACTCCCCACCAAATTTAATTCCCAAACTTTTACCTAATAACAATGTTAATTAAATATTCTGGGAAATATAGTTGTCTCACAGAATTAATGTTGACAACATGAGCCCTCGAGTGCATTCACATTAACCAACCCGCACGCTGTATGAAAAATTGTGTATTTAGTAAACCCAAACAAGAACAACATTTTGTTGTTGTGCGAAGTAAGACGCGAAAATTTAGCCGCTGACGGAATGACCTCCAACAGAATTTTGCGTGCCAAAACTCCAATCAGCGCCCATCACCATGATTTTGCAAGCTTCTGACCTCAGCGAGTCAGTGAATAAGCGAACCACCAAGTAATTCGTCTAAAATTGGTGGAGGAAGATAAAAGTGCAACGAGCAAGTTTGCACAGTGCAAGTTTTCAGCAGCGAATGGCGGACAGGCAACTCGTGCTGGCCGCAGGCATCTGCTGACAAAAACAATGTGGGGCATGGACGCTGAGCAGCGCTTACTTTTGGTTTCGGTTGACCATGCGAGGGTGTAAGCCGACCAAATCAGTTAGCGAGTCAGCGAATTTCGGGCAACGAGTTCATTAGTAAATGGTGTGCGAGCCATAAATGACGAGCGTTAAAGCATGAATATCAATAGCAATAAAAATTTGGCAATAAAAAGAGGGCAAAAAGGGTAGAATAATGCCAGCGGCCGTGTGCAATACCTATATGTCATGCTAAAAGTCGTATAGTAAGATGAAAAAAATAGCAATGTTAACTCAAAGTAGATCTGCATGCGCTTCCTGCAACAAGCGCCAGCACTGCGAACACTTGCATGCGACATTTTACGGTAAAGGCTCAAAATTAGCTCAAACTAAACCAAAGTTTTTGGTGGCTTACTCACTCGTTGCGCCCTGCTGCACCGGATCGTGGCTCGTTGATAACAACATTTGCGCAAATTTGCGTTAAATACTTGCCAAATGAAACAATTACAGGCCACAAAAGCTCGAACTCAGCGCACAATTCACATAGAAAATAGAATCTGGTCAACAATCTTTTCGGTCCTGTGGCGTTTTTTTTAATTTATTACTGCTTTGCATAACCGTTTTTTGGGCTTTTTGCTTCGATTTCTGTATTCGAACAGAATTTTGCATAAAATCGTGATTGCTACAAATTTGGGTGTTCCACTGCCACGATTTATATGCTGCCAGTCGCTGACGTCTATAAAAGAGTTTACAGATGTTTTTTTGCTTTATATTTCAGTAATGAAGCTTGCAGTATTGCGGTTTCTGTGACTTTAACTTAAAACATTTATTCTAGTGTGTATGGGTGTATGTTCAGAGTTAGACTCGAATATCTTACTAAGCCTTCCAATATTAATGGGCATTAGCAATCAACATATTGCTCTATAATACCTGGTTTTGTTGACTAACTACAAGTATGCTAACATCCATTAATATTATATATATTCCATATGTACTTTTGTTTCTATAGCCTTTAGTTTCTCAGTGGGCGTGTATATGTGAATTGGGAGTGAATGTGATAAAAATACACATTTGGCTTTGAAAGTATCCGGATAGTGCTTAACAAATACATATGTACATATATGAAACCTTTGATATATACTAAGAACTATGTGGCTATGTATTTCTAAAGTAATTAGAAAAATAGATATATACATATATTTAATTTTAATTTACCCTCTTTAAAAGTCTCTCTAATATGGATACAGGCGCTAGACATAAAATCATATGTTTGCTTTCTACAATTGGTTGGTCTACAATATGGTTCTTTCTGAACCATATCAAATGCCGCTGCTGAGGTATTAGTCAGTATGGTATCGGTTGACTTCCAGGATGACGAATTCCCGCAAGCATACCTGATGCATTTACCGCAGCAAAAGGAGAGAAGAGAATCAAAAGCATCACAATGTGGCAGCAGCGTTGGCAAACTTCATCCAAAGGGCGGTGGACCCACAGACTGGTTCCGGACATACAATCGTGGATAGACAGACAACATGGGGACCTGGATATCCACCTCACCCAAATAGTCAGTGCCCATGGGTGCTTTAGAAGCTACCTATGTACATAAATATCGTCATGACTGTAGTGCAGAAGACTCTGAACATGTACTCTTTAATTGCCCTAGGTTTTCAATTAAAGGAAAAAGCTGAAAACCACACTAGAAGGTAGTTTCACGGTGGAAAATTTGACTGCACTTATGTTTGAGTCCCATGTAAAATGGAAAGTTGTTAGCGAAGCGGCAGCACTAATTATGACAAGACTGAGACATTTACAACAAATTAGGCATCAGGCAGTCCGTGCAATAGAGGATGCTTAAATGTCTTCTTCTCTCCCATGAAGTAATACTTTGTCCAGTGGTCCCGTGGGAAAGATATGAGATGGAAGTAGGTTAGGTTTATCGGAGTAAAGTCCCGCACTGCGGCTTTTAATGTTGCTTCCTTCTACTATAAAAAAAGTTAAGAAAATATGTCGAGTAACATCAAACAAAAAGCTGGAATCATAACAGAATATCTTCCAAATCGCCACCGCCCTGGTTTAATTCTAACCTCTCTGAGAATATTTATCAATTTGATATAATGTCAATTTGTTATCCAGTAAGAGTGATATGATGAAAAATAAGGCATTAAAAAGTTGGTCATCATCGATCTATACCGCCCTCTATGACAGTAATGGTGCTTCATTTCGAAAGAAAAGTGAATCGATGATTCCACTAAGTCCAAATCGTTTCTCAAAATTCGACAGGTTTTTGTTTGAGACAGTCCCATTACTTGAGAACCTCCTGAAACCGACAAGTACATCGAAAAGGCGGTGAAACGCTTAATCCGAAACGATTGAATTAATGCTTCGCGGTTACCCGATAAAATGGTTACTACTATGCCTAGCAAACGTCCTTGGAAACGATGCTGTTTTTTAGTATTTTAAGTATAAGCAACATAAAAAGAAAGCTTAGTCAAGTGCTTAAAGGTTCAAGGGAAAATCCTAGCTAATTTCAAAGTATTTTTTACTAACCTAGGGATTCGTTTAATCTCCTTTGTTTCAGTTATGATGATGGGGCGCAAATTCTAGTTATTGCTTAGAAATTATTATCTAATATTTTCATATTTTCGATATCATATTATATTAATTACCCATAACCGTATGCTAATAAAATACCATTATAAAGCAAAGCAACGATTACACATTCATTTACCCATAACCAAAATCTAATCAATAAAACATTAAATATCTTACTATTTACGAAAATAGTCTCTTAATTAGTTAGACGCTTTTCACAGTTTAAATTCCCCATCGCAGTGTTGGCGCTTATCATTTCCGACTGCTCGTTTTTCAATTGTTCACATCGTTTCAGAATCGTTTGAATTCCAATTGGAATTTACTACAAATTATGCCTATTTCGGGTTAACAAGTGTATTACGGCCAACGAACAAGTGCTAAATTGACCGCCGCCTTCTGGGGGGGCTCACATATGGTCAGTGCTTACACTTTACAGTATTTATTTATGCATTATTTGTTCCTTTTGCACCACTCATAGTGACCAGAAAGGTTGCATTAGTTGTATTGCTCAGTTCATTTTGTGTTTTGCGCGGTCCGTCTGTGGGGAAAACAAGTGCCGCCGTTAGCTGCCTAAAATGCCAACATTTGTGTTAATGTGAGAAAAGTCTGACGGTTTAAAAGTGTTTAATTGCGCGCATTGCAATGCGGAAAATATTAAATAAAAGTTTGTTTAATAAGTAAATTTTATTTTTATTGATTTTTAATATTTTGGAGACATTAAGCAGCTTAACAAATTCAGAAATTTTCAGGAAATTATAAGTCTAATAAAAACTTCTAAAATAATCTAAGAATCATGAATATGCCACTAACTCCAAATTTGTAAGTTCTTCTCACTATATTTCATAGTAACTATTATCGACGAGATTTGCGTTTATGGATTTTAAAGAGTTATTTATAGCTTTATTTCACATAATTCTTTTTACTAAAATCCACAGCCGCGGGCATTTCTTAATTAAGAGCTTAAGTAGAGTAGTTTTTGATTAGGCTAACTAAAAGAACTGTTATCACAGCTGGCGGCAGTTCAATTTTTCTGAAAAAGTAAACTCGTAACATACAGATATGTGAAATCAAAACAGTGTTTAACGTAGTAATGGCGACAGAAATCACGAAAAAACTTCAATTTAACCAACTATAGCACGCTGCTTAACGAGCAAAGAAATATATAAAATCAGCGGGTAATACCACTATAAAACTAACACTTTCGAGAATTTGAGAACAAAAATTACAGTAGAATAAAAATTCGTTAATAACTAGAACAGTCTTAACCCTTCCAAGGCGTTAATTACTTTTGGTTTACTAGAATTTCCTTGTGCAACGATTAAGTCTCAGCTGGGATAGTCTTCAGTGCCTTTAGCGAATATTGCATTTTTCGGCTATGGCTCATTTTTAGATCGATAGATTGTTAGACAGTTTCAGACAGTTAAGGTTGGGAATCTTACCAAACGCTATCTGAAGAAGCTGTATGGAAGAAAATGAGACTTACAGCTGGGTATCTCGAATTCCGAAATTCTTACCTAATTTAATCTTAAATGACTGGACTACTTGGGCCAAAAAAGCTATCTAGTGGCAGAACACAAGAGGATATGGGAGCACCGGCTCGCTATCATTCTACCGATAGCGGTTCTAGGGTGCCTTTTCTCTCTTCCAACTTCTTTTTCCCACCTACAACTCGCTCGTCAGTATATGGGTAGAGAAGGAGCAGCCAGAGTTTGGTTTAGCAACTCTATGATATTCTTCATCTAAATCTATCTCTCTGATGAACTCGAATACTCGTACCATTAAATTTAATAGTAAATTCAACTAGAAAACAACATCTGTGATGAACTGTTAGTGCTTTTTCGCTTCCGCTCCGACAGTTGGGTTTACTTTCCCTGGAACGGATCTGGATTTTCATCGTTTCAAAGACAGATAAGCTGAAGCATTCTTCAAAATTATATGCGGAATATTTTCTGCCACTATAACAACAACATATGACTATAATTTCAATTATTGTAATGTCAACTACCACCTAAGGGTTAATGTGGCATCAAGCTATTGACAATTAAGGACACCAAAGCATAGCTGAGTTTGTGCACTTGTTTAGCACTAAATATACGACATGCTTGAACTCACGCAGTTAAGTGTAATGCCATTAATAAAACAGTTTATTGCGACAACCGTAAAACACCACGGAGAGCAAGTGCTTGATTACGCACTGTAAAGAGTTCAACCTGTGAATTCGAGACAAAGATGACTTTACATTTCAATAACAGCACAACGAATGGGTGATAAAAGTAGCAGAAACACCGTTATTTGCACAAAACACGCCAAAAAGCTGTGAGTAATGAAAATTTTATGCACTAACGGCATTTTGTAGCCATTTCAAGGACGTTGTTTGGGCAAAAAGAAAACAAAAAGCGCCGTTAGATTATTGGCACAATTAAATTGTGGTTTAATGACAGTTAGAAATGAGAGTTGCCGCTGTTATGCCAATATGTGTACGCATATAGGAACTAAATTGCTTATGACAGGCATAATTTATGTGCGTATGCAGATCTAGGCATTAACATAAAAAGTAATTGTTAAATGTACCATATATAGTATATCATACATACATATATGTACATATGTATATGGAAGTGTGTGTACACAAAAGAGCATATTTGTATAAATCAAATATCTCAATGAAAAGAATGCGAATTGCAAGTCACGTAAAAGGTAGCTCTATATTAGCGCTGTATGCTTCATACAGGGTGCTTCGAAAGCAAAATGTTCGCGCTGCATGTTATATGTGCCACAAAAAATATTATCTTAATTTTATTAACCGACTTAGCACGAGTAAAGTACCTTTTATGCAGCCGCTCCTATTGTATCACCCTCTATTTTCATATAAATAAATCGACGGGCCGAAAGTCGCTTTTCAAAATACATTAATATGAAGAAAATATGCTCCAATATATTTAAAATTGATTTTTAATTACCCAGCGCGTGATTTGCTGCACAAACACACTTCGCACACACACATCTAAACATTTGCATGCAAAAGTGGCTGCAAATTAATTTTGCTACGACTTATATTTTTTTCTTCTGTTTGTTGTTCGTTCCATTCACATTTTTTGTCCTGCTGCAAATATCAAATAGAGTTGCTATGCTCCATAAAAGCTTTGCAGACAAACAAATCATTTGCAAATATACATATACACATACTTACCTGAGTACATGACAATTGAATGCAATGTCGATTGGTGAATTTTTCACGCTAATCACGATATCCGACGACTAATGAACGCTGTTCAATGACATTCTTTGCACTATTTTTGCCAACATTTTGTTAAGAAAATTAATTGGATTTTCAAAAATATGCAAAACGCAAACATTAATAGCAATAAACATATGAATTGCTACTCACATATGTATATATGTATGGTATACATGAATACATACTTGTACTTGAAAGTGTATAAGCATACATGCTATATGTCAATGAGTCAACATCTATTTTTGGCAATATGTTCAAGATTTACAATAATTCCGTAAAGAATAAACCATAATGGTTATAAGACTCACTTATTTTTTCAAAACAACAACAACATTTATAATAACGGATCATCCAAGTAGATATATGTACTTTTTATACTCTTGCAACCTGTTGTTACAGAGTATTATAATTTAGTCCACCTAACGGTTGTACGTATCACCGAAAACAAATCGAGATAGAAATAAGGTTATATGTAATATATTAGGTTGTGATATATCTCCCTCTCGCTTTTTTGCTCTTTAACAATGCTTTTTAAAAAGTGTTACAGTGATCGGATTTAGTTCAAATATGCGCCGTTTCATTTGATAATCTGTTTCCATCTAAACGGCAACTTCATAGTACCCCCTCTTAGAAGCCCCCCTCGATATTTGCGAAGGACTCGGATAGCCAATTTTCACAAGCCTCTTTTGAGTTCAACTTTACTCCAACAAGGGCATTCACCATGGACAGGAACAGGTAGTAATCACTTGGGCTATGTCCGGACTATATGGTGGATGCGATATAAGCTCCCATCCGAACTCCCGTAGCTTCTGACGAGTCATCAACGAAGTGTGTGGTCTGGCGATGTCCTAGTGGAACACCACACCCTTCCTGTTGGCCAATCCTGAACGCTTCTGGTCGATCGCCTGCTTCAAGCGGTCCAGTTGTTCGCGCGAATTTCCGCGTCCATGTTTACACGTCTATAACTGTTGAACGCAATATCCAAACTAATCATGCATAGCGTCGTTTTATAGGTTAGGCCAGATGCAACCTCTATAGCGCTTTATACATAGCTACGAAATTCAAAAGATAAAAAGGCGGAAGGGAGATATTTGACAAACTATGTAATATTAACTATTGACTTCTTCTAATCTCTAAAAAGACTACTATATCATGGGTTTAAAAGTTTCGGCAGATAATTTCTGCAAAAACGAATTATCATATTTTAAGCTTGTTTATTTTCAATAATATTTTTAAGCCTCGCAAAATTTATACAATTTTACTTTATATTTCGAAGTACTTATAAACGTTGCATACATTTAGGATTACACCAACCATTGGTTATGGTAAGGTATTTTCGTTTGTTTTTAAGTAAAGTTAACCACATAAAGTAAATTTAAGTTTTTGCCATATTACTTGTATATATCAATCTAAATCATTTCCCTCTATGCTTTTGTGACACTCTCCACCACATCAGCCCACCTTCTCAACACACTTTTCGCCGAAATGTATGAGCTTGATTGCTGCTGTGGACAGCCAAGCAGAAGTTAACCGTGGAGTTGTTTGCTGATGCATTAGAGGGTAGTAATAGCAAAAAAACTCGAATTTAAATATACCGCAGTGATCCAGCTTAAAAGCCTGCCTTATACTTAACTCCAGACAATATATCACTCCATATTGATCGCCATATTGATCAATCCGTATAAATGTTCAATGTGTTGTTAGCAGCTAATATACCTTTAAGCCAACTATCTCTTTTTATGTTTGCTCAGAACCTTCGTTTTCAAATAAGGAGTGAAATTATGTAGTCGGCGCTTGCCAAAACCTCCATTACCCACGAGACAATGCCACGCGCTTTTCAACGAAGATGTCTATTTGGTGACAGGACTCGCACTTGTTCAAGAGCCGCAGCTGGGAAGGACGTTGAAGCACTCTTTATCTACAGCACAGCTATTCGTTGAACCGTTTCTGTTGGCTTTCGGTTGGTAGATTTCCGAAAGCCTATCCTTCACACTACTGCACCATAAAGCGGAATTGATATTACAATCGCCGTGTAGCACAGCTGCTGTGACCTACTAGTTTCATTGAGTTTTTTTTCAGTGAGCGCGGATTCCGAGTTGAGATTTATACTTGACGCTACCATGCTTTGGGGTTTTGGTGCGAGGCACCTAGAACATTTCACTACAGCTCTTTCAATACTAAACTTGAACTCTTCCATTGATAGATATAAGACTGTAGTATCAAACCTCTCTAAACCAGTATTTGAGAAAAAAAAACATTATGTGTTTTATTTTAGCATTTACTTTTTATTATATTAATTTAAGGAAAAAAGTGTTCAACTCAAATCCAACAATAAATTAGATGTTTAAAAACAAATATTTCGCTTGTTCAAAGTAATTAGAATAAGAAAATTTACTTCATTGCTGCAATACAACGGTGACACTTAAGACTTTTTGTACTTCAATAACTAGAATCGTAGCTTAACCTATAGATTAGAGAAAGTGATAATAACTTATTAAACAAATATGAAATAAACAACATTTTGGCAGTGAAAACGGCAGTGGCGAGGTAAATAAACAAGTTAGTGAGAAATGTGAGGTTGTGGTTAGGACTCAAGCGTTTCAGTTATGGGTAATCATGAGGCGTGTACGACGGCGGAAGGGATTCTGCACTAATTCACGATACAGGGTTAAGATGGGTACCCATTTTGGGAAGCGTGGACGAAATACCGAGTGATAGCAACCCGAACAGTGCTTGCGTGGCATAATTTCGGTTTCCTCAATATTTGTTGTCTGTGTAAATTTGGCATTTCCCTTGTGGTCCGTGCTTTTTGTTTTGTTTTGTATATTCACTGTATGTTTGCTTGTAGTACATATAGAGGAATGTGCCGCGGGTATAGCGGGGCATGTGGTGGAGATGCTTGCAAGCGAGGTTAGCGGTTTATGCCAGACATGCAAGGGGCGACACATTTGCTCGAACAAACGTTCAAAATGCCACTCGATGCGACGATGTAAGCGCAAGCGACGTGAGGGACAATCGTGTGCTCTGCATGCAGGTGTCCAACAGTGACGGGGCACAGCGTCGGAAGCGAACACAAAATGCCGTTTGAATGTCAGATCATAGAAATTTTTACCTGTCATCACTTGCATGAATTCTAAAATAGAAAGTGATATTATTTTAACGGTAATTTGGGTGTAAAAATAATAAATAGCAGTCTCACCATCGAAATCGACAGTGCCTGAGCCGTCCGCATCAATTTCCTCGATAATCATATCCAAATCGCTGGCCGATAGTTTATCATCCAATTCACGCAGAATGTCACGAAGTACTTGCACCGTCAGATAGCCTTTACCCTCCTTATCGTAAACGCGAAACGCTTCCTTCAACTCGCTGGCCAATGCCGGCGTGTCCTCTTCGACTTCCACAAAGCGTGCAGCCAATTTGCAGAATTGTGAGAAATCCAGTTTGCCCGAGTTCGACTTGTCGACCTCCTTGATTAGCGCTTTTATAGCTTTGTCGTCCAGTTTTTGACCGAGTATCTCGAGAATGGTCTGTACATCATTGTATTCAATGTAGCCACGCTCATCATGATCGAACGCTTTGAAAGCGTTGCGCATAACTGTTTTTTAAGAGAATTTTGTATAAAGTTATAACAAGATTTAAAGATAAAAGTTGAGATCATTAAGTGCTTACTTCGCAGCTGTTCTTTGTCGTATTCTGCCTCCGTCTATAGAAATATAGTAAAAGGAAAGGTAACATATTAATTTCTATAGAATTATATATAATAAAGTCTATAATATAAGTATGTATATATAAATATAGATATGTAAGTGTTAAAAAAATGTAAAAATAATTTATGTGAATTATTCCCAGTTAGTGAGCAACGTAGGTGTTTCGAAAGACTCTTAATCTGTTATCAAAAGCTAATAAATGATTTCCGATGTTTCCAGTCTTACTTCGAGTTAAAAAGGAAAATTTTGTTTGATATCCTAGATTTATTAAATCATAGGTATTAGTGAAAAAAGTCTGTGAAATTTTCAATAGATGTGTTTAGAAAATTGCTCTACCAAAGAAGAGAAAATACTCCATATCTTACAGTTTTGCTTAGATAAACCCAAAAATTCAAGCCAGGCGTCTGGAAATGTGATTAGCTTTTACAATCTTGATAATGTAAACCAAGTCTGGAAGTTCAATTATGGAAAATATCTATCAAATAATGGTAATACTCGAGATTGATCATCATTTCGAATGCAAGAGGAAAGGAACTAACCTTTAAATAAGACTGGGTAAAAAAACAACACACGACTTAATGCAAAACAAAACCCGATATTATATGAATTGCTGCTGAATGGCAATAAAATCTCTCCATTTCTAAAGCGGATGGTTACTATTGATAAACGGAATCTTGGTGAGCCTTCACAAATTGTGGCCAGTCTAGAACTGACGGTTTGGAAGATATTGCTATGTGCTTGATGGGATATCTTAATTCGGACGTGTACTGTCAGAAGCGGCCGGTTATTGCAAATAGGGGAGGAATTGTGTTCTATCAGGAAAACGCCAGGCCACACATCATTAGTTAGTGGCCAGAAGCTCCGGGAGCTTAGTTGAGAGTTTCTTATGCATCCACCTTAATCTCCAGATCTGACACCAAGTGATTTTTACGTCTTGATTTTACTGTTCCAGTGTTTTACTAATAGGATCGAGGGAATCTATGAGAGCGGCATTATGAAATCGCCTTAGGAATGGCAAGAAGTTATCGAACAAAACGGTGTATATTTGCCTTAAATTGGACCATTTACGATAAATAAAACATTTAATTTAACCAAAAATTAATGGATTTATTTTTAACAGAATTATGTATGTATGTAACATAACCCGAATAAGAAAAAAGCCGGTCGCCAGTGCTTAATTTTCAATTAGAATTTGTAACACATCTCCTTTTTATTGGAGTTTTTAACATGGTGGGTTCCAAACGCCCAACCCTATAGAGGTATATTTCACCGTCTCACTCTCGTCTTCAAACAGATGTTTTTGGGTTCATTCAATTATACTTGGTTTAAGAACAGAAGCCGTGAGCTGCTTGAGCCATACGCATATATAGCATCGTTTCTGGTCACTCCCAAGTGAATGGCGCTCAGAGAACTTCCCCATTTGCGTGAACTTCTACATATGGCTTCATACTTTTCCTTAAGAAAAATAGTATCTGAATGTTGAATTGTGTGTCCAATTAAAAATAGGTTTAAAAAAGGTAAACGGAAGGGTCCTCGCAGCTCGCTAAGAACTATCAACTCGACATTATAATATAGAAATTTATTTAACGGGTTTTCTGCGGGTCTGATCCAATGGAAGGTTACATTTCAGGTTAGCTTTTGGGTTGTTTATGCGTTAGGATATTCTGTAAAAGTAAGTGTAATGGAAGAATAAGAAGAACTAAGAATTGTTCTATTTTTTACGTCAAAGAAGCAAATTAAAAGCGATGAGTTAGTGAAAATAATGGGAAAGAGAATGAATCATCCTTCCTTCAGAAAAAAAAACAACTAGACCGCAATTAGACTTTTTTGAAAAAGTAAAGAGAAACATTTTTACTCTTTTCTCAGGTAAAACTAACTTTTAAATAGTCCAAACTTTCTTTCCCGCTCAAGATTTTAGGCTGCAGTATAAATCAATGTATACAGATTTTAATTATTTATTTTGGACTTTTCGAAACTTTTTCTACAATAATTTCCACAGAAGTGTATGAAAGTAGAAAAGAAATAAATATATACATGATTGCATACGTAAATACCTCTATATTTTTGATTACTTGTATATTACACTCATTCCGCTTTGTTTATTTGTTAATTAGTGGCATACAAAATTTGTCAGCTCGTTAAATTACGCGTGTTTTATTTATTATTATTCCTATATGCATGCAAACATTTGATCATAAAGGCAAACACAACCAACAACAACAACACATCCATGTGTTTATTATTGAATAGTATTCATATGTGAAGCGCTTATGGCCGTTGGCGAGTAAAATGACCCAATTGGCGTTCAAGATTTACGACAAGGTACCTGCGTACAAATGTGGCATTTTGCAACGCCATTTTTGCCTCTTTCATTCTCTGTTGCAACACATTTGCCAGAAAACATATAAGGCATATTTCATGTGGTTATTAGGTCTAAAGTGATAGCGAAATTCTGTTTATATCGAATAGCAAGATATATGTATGTATGTATATACATAAATATATAATATAATATAATAATAAAACCAAGGAGTGTACCAGCAAAGATATAATCTATTAAGATTTTACTAATTAAAGAGAGAAAATCCTCCTTTTTCTTAACGATTTTTATTTTGTCCTATACGAGAAGCATAAATACAAGTAGTGTTGGTCACCATAGAGGTATGGCTCTAGCTGAGAATCAAGCGATTCAATCTAACTTCATTGGAAAAAAGAGAAAAAAAGTATCGGTTAAAGGGTCATATAGGGTATAGGGAATGTTGCAGGGTATTATATATTTACTTTATGCTGAATATACATTTTAATTTGAGAAAACGATTGTCTATACCGGTGGTTTGACCTTACGGATAGATAAATACTCTATATAAAAAAACGAAAACCTCTTTATTATTATAAATAACGAAGACGAGTGTATGTTAACTCTAATACCGAATCAGCATGATACATTTTGAGCTTAATTATTTTGCATTTCTTTACAAAAGTAATGTAATGTAGCTTTAGGCTCATAAGTTATAAAGTTTTAAATTCCACTTAATGCATTAACTGGTTGCAAAACTGAGTAAGCTTATTTGACTGAAGAAATGTAAGATTTTTTAGTTATCCGGCATATCTTGTTTCATGTCTTTGTCAAAACCATCTTTTTTTGTTCTAAAAGGGATTTTAAACTTTTTTTCTTTTTTCCTTTAAGATCTACTATACCATAAAGCTTTTTCGCCAAAAATCTGATAGAAAAATGCAAACAGTGTTCTGACAAGCATATCTTGATAAACATTTGAAATTGTCGGTTAATATTTTTTCAAAAAAGGTAATTCAAGGCGCTGAAGAAGTTTGTTGACTAGCCGCTTAAGCAGTCCTTACTCCAATCCCGGTATAAATTTTAAATTGAAGTTTTGAAATGTGTTTATTATCGGCTATTTCCAACGGTCTATGTTAAGTATACCAATTCGTGATGAAGTTATCATGCAAAAATTCTTGATACTGAAAAATATTGAAGAAGCAAGTTCAGCTCTTTGTATGATGAAAAAGAAAGCTTTTAAAATATCGATACAAAGGTCAATGAATATTTTCACTTAAGATGAACGGTAAGGTCAGAAAAAACATTTCTGTTTACACTAATAATACCATCTGATATCTATTCTGTAAGGAAGGTAGAAGAGAAATAGGTGATTGAAGATCGTCCTGCTTAAGAGTTTGAGAATAATATAGGATAGATAATAGGAAGCCTTATAAAGCGTATATATATATAAATCATCAGTTTGACAAGCTGAGTGACTCCTAAAACTCATGAAAATATTAAAAATGTGAAAAATATGGTGCTTCAAAATTGTCTAGGAAATGTTAGAGAGATGCCAAGAGAGCACGACGTCTCTCGAGAGTCCGTTCGAACGATTTTGGTGAATATTTTGGGTACGAAACGCGTTCTTGCTCATCTCATTCCGATAAAACTGAAGTTTTTTTTCCAAGAAGAGTACGATTGTGACTGAATTAAAGCCAAAAATGCAATAAATACTATCGATCAACCACCGTATTTAGCAGATTTGGCTCCGTGTGATTTTTTCTTGTTTTGAAAGGGAAATGGCCGTTCCGTGGAACCCGTTTTCAGTCGATCAAAACGATAAAAAGTATTTTCGAAGACTGAAAAAATAGTTGGCGTAAGTGTATGTATTACATCTAGTGAGAACTACTTTGAATGCAACAAAATAACTTTGATGTTTAATTAAATATTTTGCGTTTTATTTACAATTTCCGGGTACTTTTTTGTTCCAATGTATATACATCAATATATTCACGAAATTTGGCATGAATTATGATCGATCAAAATCTAAGCCTTTTATGTGAAACTATCTTCAGACATTTTTGCATAGATTGCTATCCAAAGCAACGTTATGATCTTTCATCACTACAACGCAAAGCTGTCATACAAATTAACCGATAAAAGTGAAGATTTTTGCAATGCATTTTTATACATTTTGATACTATTAGCAATGTATTATTTTAGAAAATTTAAGCAATTATTTGTAAAAAATATTAATTTCAAACGATCTTTCCAAATGTGTCAACGTGAAAGGTTATACATACATACCTATGTACTTTTTATATATATAACATGTGTCTGTATACACATATTCATATATTTACACCTGCATTATACATTTATGCATGCATATTCTATATAAGTGCTTTTGACTTACCATTTTCACTAATTATTTAATCAAATTTCTGCCAAATATAAATTAATCCAAATATTTAGGAGTTGAGTTGATTATCCTTGAGAGTAAACTGAAACAAAGAACGTTGAAATCGATTGAACACAAATAATTACGAACTTGCTATTTTTAAGTTAATATGCCCGAGTAGGAGTATATCCTTAAATTATCTAAATATTACACATATAAAACTGATTAAATAACGTTACACGCGCAATGATTACTTAATCCTTCTAAAAACACTTTCTTTATTTTATTTTTTTCGCACGAATACGCTGAATTCACTTGAAAGGCCACACATTTTAGCCACTTGTGATAACCAAGGGATAAAAAAAAATTTATATACATATATTATAATTAATGAATGGATAAATAGTAATACCCGTTACGCTGCGAACGGCAAACGATCGATGTGTTCACGCTTCCGAATTTCGATAATCACTCAAGAGTTGTGATTTGCATCAATTAAAAATCTACCTTTCGATCAGATCGAATTAAGGCACTTATATTGGCGAATGCGCGCCGTCGCCGACTAAACAAACTAAACGACGACAGCGATGGCAACAAAACGACAACGCACGCCCTACAAATTGGGGAGCACCAAGTGGCAATAAGTACTGCAAGCATTTTGTATGTGTATGTGTATGTATGAATGGATGTGTATTTGTATGGATGTATGTGTAGGTATTTGTAAATATGTTTGTGTATATGTGTGTATATGTGTGCATGTGTATGTATGAATGCATGTATGAGCTTTTATGTAGACACAATGTTGGCGCTGAGCAAAGAGCAACAAATACAACAATTTGCTATGCTAGTGTGTGCAACATGTACAGTATATGCCTTGTTATATGCGTGTGTGAGTGTGAGTTTGTCAACACAGGCCAAATATGTAAGTATATGGTTGTATACATAATTGCTGGCAACATTCAATTCAGCAGCATTAGCAACAACAACAACATTTGTATTGCCAAAATAGCAGCAACAAGTAGCGAACAACAAACAACAACCACAAGAAAAAGGCTTTTGCTGGCAGCCAGCGCGCATCACATCGAATTGGATCAACTCGAATTGAATTGAATTGGATTGGCTTTGAATTGAACTCGTTGCGACTGGGCGGCGGAACCGATCAGAGAAGTGACAGGAAAACATGCAAAACCACAAACATACAGACATATTTGAAAAAATACATAGATTGTTAGATATAATGGGCATATATGTATATGTGTGTGCATACATATTGAAAGTGACAATTATTTTTTTCGTTTACAGGTGTGTCGGTGTGCGCTTTGTGCTGCACAGTCTGGCAGTTAGATGATTTTTTTTTTGTTTTTTTTTCCAAATTCTTCTAATTACGTTGGGAATTCAACGACACATCAGCACTTGCGCTGTTGAATACTAACAACAACAAAAACACGATTAGCAGCACCAACAAACCATGTGGCGTATGCAAGCCAGAAAAGGTGACAATTTTGCTGATTTGTTGCGGCGCTATTAACTTGACTTTTTTGATTTACTTTTTTCGTTTTTGTTGTTGCTTTAGGCAATTTCAAATTTTTTTAATCAAAAAAACTCTTTCGCAGTGGACATCTTCATACACATGCATCGATCACTCACATATACGTAGAGTAAATGTTGCTGCAGCATGTTGCGCTCACTGTCGCAACACACATACGCCCATATACATAAGTTTTAGCCAACAGCAGTAAATTTTAGGTGTGTGAAATTTTCGGTGCTTCACTTAAATTTTTGCGCTAGTTTTACTTATTTTTTTGCTTTTGTTTTTGTAAACGCTCTACTTACAATGGTGTTAGAATTTTGCTGCTATTTGCTCTGAAAAAAAAATTGCGTTTTGTTCGAATTGTTGAGATTAATTAGCGTATTTGATTCGCCCATCGAACACTCGTCACAGCCCCCATAGACATGTGGCGCCTTTAGGGTGCCGTCGATTTGCTTTTTGTGCCACATTTTCATTAAAAAATTTTTAACAAATATATTGCGATTCTTCTTAAATTCTTTATTCATTAATTTGGCCATTACTCACTCTACATTTTTCTGGTTGCCTATTTTGATTTAATTACTCTAATTGTTAGCTGCCAATCTGTTGCGGTGTAATTTCTATTTTTAGTCCAGTTTTATTTTGATTACTTGTTATATGCCAATCAGTTATTTCCGGAATATGTTCATACCTCTTCTTTCATTGCGAATTCAATGCTCAAAATTTTATAATAAAAGTTTTTTTTCCTTTTCAGGTTTAGTTGTTTGCAATTCCTTATTGAATTATTTCAAGTAGACACTCAGAGATGTGGAATGTCTTTTATAAATTTCGAAGGTGAATTTATTTTATTTGTTATATATTTTTGGAAAGCTTCCTTTTTTGGGGCTGTTGTTAGATAAAAGTCGTAAAAAAATTTACTGAGATAAAAAAGCGAAATTATAACTTAAAGTTCTTAAATTTAAAATAGAAGTAAGTGCTTTTTTAATAAACTTCGGTCTACCTATAGATTATAGTCATGAATATATGGCTCTCCTAAACATATCTAGAGCTATTACAACCGAAATTTTAATATGTAGCACTTGGTTGTTAAAGATTTTTAAGGGGGGTTAGGGTTTCAGGTAAAAAATATACTTTTTTTCGAATTTATTTCTTAAATATACGGTTGGAAATTATTTGAAAATAAAAAGCCAAAAAAAAAATTTTCAAAAAAAGTAGTTTTGAGAAAAAAGCTTCGGAAGGGAATACGGCGGTTGAGGCAGCAGCTCCAAGCCAAGTACTTTGATTGGATTAATTTTCCACACTTTGGATCCTTTCCAAATGGTTTGAATTGAAAATTGCTGCTTGAGCGCTAAAGAAAGAAATCACTTTTTTATCGCGTTGCGATTGCTGATGAAAAATGGTTCCAAGCTAACGAATCAACCAAATAACCATGACGCCAAGGTAACTCTCTGTACTTGATGTGTATCAGAAGAGTGTACAGTATTATGAGCTTCGGAAAATGGGTAAAAACATTAATACAATATGTTTGGTCAGAACAATGCTAGGCCTCATGATATAAGAGCGCTTAAAGACTATTTGGAAAATATCGGCTTCTGACTACCATATCTACCTTACTTTTTAATTTAAGTTTTGCGCGAAGATCCATTTGTATTCTTCTCAAGGTTGACTGTCAGTGGCATCTGTGCAAAATCTCACATCAAAATAATCATTAATGTCTATTTTAATTGCTTTAGAATCGACGCTTAACAGTCAGAGATCTTACTGGCATCGTTGGAATACCGAAAGGAACAGCAAAAACCGTTTTGAAACATCATTTTGCCTTAAAAAATGTGAAAACACGTTTAGTTCCAAAATCGCGAAATTTTTTCGAAAAACAGCGTCTGCGAAACAGTGCTTTTCGACTACCAAAATGTCCTGAAACGTATTATTACTGTCGAAGAGTGTTGAATCTACACTTACGATCTGGAAACAGACGATCAATCGGCCGAATATTGTGCCGAAGGTGAGCCGGAGCTGAAAAACCACGCCAAAGCAGCTCGAGCAGCTCCGATAATCGAATAAAGGTTATGTTGACAGTTTTCTTCGATTAAAGAAGTGCGGTGCAGTCCGCGTTCCTTCCGACCAGCCAAACTAAGAACAAGGAATACTATTTGAGTGTTACGCGTCATTTGCGCGAAGCTATTCGTAAAAAGAGGATGGAGTTATGAGCCGATAACTCTTGATTTTTGTACAACAATAATGCACCGTCGCATGCTGCGTTGATTCTACGTGATTTTTTCACCAAATTTTCAACCAATATCGTGCTGCAACCGTCGTATTCGACTGATTTAGCTCCTTGTGACTACTCGCTATTCAGCAAACTCAAACGACCGCTCCGGGAAATAAAGAAATTATAAGCCTGTTAATCAAACATTAAAAAACTCTTTTAGTAAAACGTATATATCTCCAGAGAGCTGTATTCGATTCATCATAGCTTAGAGAGCGGCGAATGGGACAAAATAGAGAAGACTAATTTAAAAAACTTTTAACTTCGTAAAAAATGAGACAGGGGAAGGAAATGGTTGAGCATGAAAGCCAATGTTATTCTGCACTGAAGAAATTTTATAAGCTTGCAATATTGCGCAATTTCTAATGATCACTTTTGCAGGAACAAAAGACAAATATATATTCTTTAATGGCGAAAATGATTTTCAACACTGATAGTCTTACTAGAAGAAGGTTTTGTTGTTTTTTTTTATCATGTGTATTGTTTTCCCGAAGAGTTGGAATATAGAAATTTTTGCGTTTACACTTCACTGTTGACAGTATTATTTCATCCGGAAATAATTGATCATAAATATGACTTTAAATGCCGAATCTTATGATATATACTACATATATTAAGATTTTGAATAGATTATCAAGCATTAATCTGTGAAAATGTTATCGAAATCTGATAAAGGCTCTCACAACACGTAGAGACCAATGACTTTAAGCAAACTACAACATACCATTAGTTTCGTGTGATAACTTTATTGAAGGTAGAAATTCACGTGCAGCTTTCTATGGCCGACCAATAACAAGAAACAATTTTTGATACTAATTTTACATTTAATTATCGGGCTTCAGAGTTCTTAAATTGTCCTCAAAGATGTCTAAATACTTAAGTACACCTATCGTTAATGAATTTTATTAATTTTAAAAATTTCGATTGCTTTGCCATACCCTGGCAATCTGTAAGTTGAATGTTAAAATATACCATAATCGAAAATAATTTCTTCCGTTTCGGATTAGATAAGAACGCTACTAAAAACCCGAGTGTATTTTATAATATTAGCACTATCTCCCAGCGTTTTAAGTGATAAGAAAATGTGCAAAATCTTTTGTTATTGTTTTCTTTGAGTCATAAGCAACAATTATTGATATGTAAAATGTATATACATATACACAAATATATGTATATATATATGTAGTTCTTAGAAAATTGATAAAATATATTATTTCATATCTCAGCACGCTCAGAATGTATAAAACCAAAGAAACTTTCTTCAAAGCAAATAGTATCGTGTAGCCATCAATCGGTAGTGCGTTAATTAATTAAAATTCGAAAATGAGAATTATACCGTGGGTTTTTTTGCTCTCTGCCGTTATCAGTGTCGCATATGCGGCGAGTTCTGTTTGGGGTACGGCAAATAGCACAGACGCCGTTATATACCAGAAGAATATAGTTCACCCCGGTGTGCCGAATGTTGTGCAGACATTTTTCTTCAGCATACCAGTGTCGGTGGGTTGAGTGAAGTTAATAGCATTTACTTTTGTTCTAATTGTTTGGATTTTCGTTTTCTTCTTGTACTTGCAGTACCAAAGTAATAACCGCGTAATTAGCTCTATACGTCTGGATGATGAATTTAAAAATACCACCGGTCCAACTAATACCTTGATTTCTGGTGGACCTTCTTGGACTTTTGGTATTGTGCAAATGGTAACACAACGTAGTTATGGTCTTAATGTTACTGTCGTTGTTTATGGTAAATACGTGCTATAAAATAAAGAATAAATGCTGATTTCTGAACAAATTTATTTGATTCTTTTGCTTCTTGAGTAATACAACGTTTGGAAATTCTACAAATACCACCTGATCAAAGATGACACAGGTTGACTAAAATCCAAATTTTTGGAACGTCACTCCCATTTATTGAACAGTTTCGACGACATATCCATAAGCCTACGTCCCTTCGTGATAAATATAGGGTCCTCAGCTACGTCGTCAAGCACCTAAAACTAATAGCCTGTAGTCTGTTGAGCCAATTCACAATGTGTGTTGAGTTCCTTTGCTATCTCTCTGATCTCAACGGGCCGATTTTTAAACACTTTTCATTAACTTTTTCGACATCTTAACGTCTTTCTCTTTTTTTCTATTTGCAAAAAGCATGTCTGTGGGCCGCCGTCGGCAGGTATTAAGATAAAAACACAACAGTCGTTGTTTATGGTAGAAATATTCATAGATACAGTGTGTTAACTGTAAATGGGTCAGTCCGTGTCAAATTTGATAACAAGGCATGTGTGGAATAAAGGTCGTCGTTGTGTCCTGTTAAACACTTACTGAATAAAAACTAATGAATTGTTCCTGTTGTCGTATGGTTTTACAAAATGAGGCCGATTTATAATGAGATTACCGAAACACTCACTTTACTTGAAATAGTTTATGAGTTCTTTCGTAAAATGTTTAAAAGACGTTGGTTCTGTCGACCAACCATTCGCTTATGATGAATCTCCATGATTTAAAGTTATTTTTTTCAGATCTTTTGTACAAAATTATCTGCTTATAGTGGGTAGGTAGGGAATAATTCAGGAACTAATTCGACCACCAATTTGTATTGGGCAAACATTTATGGATTTCAATGGACTAAGGCTATAGGCCTCTCTTTTCTTTGAAGACTAATGTTACTCCAAAATAACGAAAGAAGAATGGATGTACAGAAGAATAGAAAACCTCTAAAAAATACCTCATTGGAAATAGCTTTACGCTTTCAAAATTAAATACTGTTCAATACCTCCTTCAGCGCATCCTTCAGTAATACCAAGAACAATTAAATGAGGTTCAAGAAATCTTTTTTCTACCATACCTTAGTAAAAAAATAATATATATGCATACATACATATATATGCAATTATACGAAAAATTTGCATATTCCTCGTATAAAAGTTCCAACATGGCTTATTGAAAACGCCAAGTGATCGTGGGCAATTTGTCATGCCGATTTTCAAAATTAAAATTCTCATAAAAAATATTTATGATGTTGCCACGCCAGTTAAGCGAAGACTACCTCACATTGACCAACAGCAATAGTGGCGGAAATCGAAGAAATGTGTGTGTCACAAAGCGTTCTGTAGAAAACACTACCAAATAGCAACATTGCACTCGCGCGTCACTGAATTATGGCCGCAAGAAATATTCTTCGCACTGCAATCAAATAAATGCACTCGCGTTCATTGCGCATGTGTGGTGGTAGTCATGTATTTGGCCCATATATAGTATATGCACATTCATGTATGCATATATGTGTGTTTGTATGTATGTTATGTGTGTGTATGTCTTTTGGTATTTGCAGCTAATAAAGCAGAAAGCTTGTAAATCACTGCTGCAAGGCACATTAGTGGAAGAATGTCGCACTGCTTTTGTTGTTATGACTAGCCAGTTAGCTTTTGGCATCATGTTGCATCAACATTAATAAAATACGAGCATGCTGACAATGACTTCAAGATCATTCCTGTTAACTGCAAATTATTTGAAAAAATCGGTTATTAAGGTTTTTTATATTCTAATTTCAAATTAGAGATAGTACAGGAAATAGGCGTGGTTTTCAACTGATTCTCCTCATTTCTGAACTTCTGGCAGAGTTCACAGCGTATATGGAATTAAACAATATTCGGAACTATTAGTGGAACGTTAAGGCGAAAGGAAAAAAATTAGATCGTTATCTGTGCCTTGTGTATGGGGAATCATACTCATTGGAATGAACAAAACCGTAAAAAGGCGATTAAACTTGATGAGTCGAGGTGCAATAATATTTTTACAATGATTGCCACATCTTAGTGTATTTCAAACAACTTCTGATACCCCTGGAGCTATTTGTCAAGTAACGACATTTGTAAGAAAGGTAATGTGCAGATCCGCCAAAATTCGATAAATTTTCACGTGATAAATAAAATACCATACAAGTCTTTTTGAAATGACAACATCAGTTAATAAATCATTTTCCCATCTTAGCAAATTTGTCATCAAAAACTTGTAAGTCGTCTATCCACTTCTGTAAAGTTATAAAAAATGTACTTAAAAATCATTAACATCTCTTTGGATTAACTCCTCAACTCAACACATTTTGGTTAATGTTTTGGGTATGAGGCGTGTCATTAGTAAACTATTACTAAAAATTCTTAATCTTTTGCAAAAAGGACATGGAGTTGACGTCGCAAAAGACATGCTGATAACATAGGTGAGGAGCATATATTCATCAAACGCATCACTGTTGATGTGGCGCGGAGTTATGAAGATTACGACGGAACTGTACAATACCTTATCCAATGGCAATTCGAAAATTAGCCGAAACCGAAAAACAAACGCGTCAAGATTGGTTAAAGGTAAATGATATGTTCAGCATTTTCAATGATTACCGTGGTGTGATTTGCCATGAATTTGTTCTACATGGTGAAATTTTCAATAATGAATACTGGTTGCCTGCTTTGAAGTGCTTACGTGAAGCAATCGAAAACAACCCGAGTTGCGGACAGAAAATTCATAAATTTTTACCACGAAGATTCACCGTCGCATGCCATCATTATCCTCCCTAATTTGTTTCCAAATACGATTTGGCTTCTTGTTACAATTTTCGGGTTTTAGAACGAAAAACTTAGTCTATTGAAGCAAAAATTCGTTAGCTGAAGGCACCCAAGGCTTATAATAAGTGTATTGAAAATTTGAATAATTTTTGGCATACTTGTACCATTGGCTGAAAAAGGGTATCCTTTGAACCCGATAATAAAGTTTTGTATTAAAATATGAGAATTTTTTTCTGGCATTAGTTAGATGCTTTAACGATCATATAAGAAAAATATTGTGGTCAAAGCATAATCACGAGTCTTTATGACTTACTTTTTTCATCGAACGTCGTGGGAAAGTTGGTCGAATTCTTTCGTTGGCATTGGTTTGCTTATAACGAGTGATGCGAGTAAAGGTACTTTTTCAATAGCCTTTTTTGACAGTTTATGCGTTAGTTGTTATTCAGCTGCCACGTTATTTTTGTTCAGTATTGTTTGGCATTTCATCATGGAAATCTAAATTCGTCATTCCAAAGAATACGGGTTACCATTACTACAACTTTTTCGAAGTAGAATTGTTTATAAGTTAGAGGAATCTACTTCATACTTATCTCAAGGCTGATTTGACCGGCGTCCCAGTATTCATGAGTACATTGTGGGTACGGTCTGTCAGTATTTTAATCGCTAATAATGTTTTTGACTTGAAAGGCACTCTTTACCTGACAGACATAATCCGAAACGAAATGTCTTTTACACATTTCTGGCTCAAAGTGGCATGTCAGATTTACTTAAAATATTCGTTGGAAAAATAAAACTTTATTCTGAACAGCTTTAGAAATTCGGAATCTAAAATAAATAAATATGTTTTTATTATTTTTATGATAAACACAAAATTAAATTTTTTTGAGCCGCACGATAGATAGTTAAAAAATGAAGGATTCTTTGGATTCCTCTAAAATTATATAGAAAATACGATTTTGGGAGCGATATCTTTGAAGCCGAATTGAGGACGTATATTTATTACGCTCCAAAAATATCAAAATATCTCTGCTTATAAGTGATTTGCGCTTATCGGAGCTTTCGTCAAATTAAAGCTTTTACTTCTAGTACAAGTCGGAAGTTCATTTTACAAGTTGGAAGTATTAGTAGTAAAAGCTGCGTCTGGAATTTTAATTCCTATCATATGGATATCCATTTTCTCAATCAGTTTTCGAAAATCAAACAACTTAGTGCCAAACCACTAATCATTTTAGTTTTACCAGATTTTATTTGGCTTTTATTTACTTTATTTTTTTTTACGGAACTCCCAAAACATCCATTGAATACATATTTTACAATTTTCATTCATTTCTTTTTGTTGTTGGTTGAATGTGTTTTTTTTTCATTGTGTAAATTTGAATTTAGTTTGTTTAAATTTTTTTATTTTGGTTTTGTGATTCTAAAATTCGTTGTTGCTGTTGACATTCATGGTTCATTGGTTTTGTTGTTTTATTTATAAGCTATGCTTATTTTGTTTAGTTGCTTTTTGTTTATAAAACAATTGTTGTGTTTTTGTTTGTTTTTTGTTGTTGTAATTCGAGGTTGAAATTGAATTACTTGATTTTCGAATTTATTTTTGTAAATTTGCTTTGTTTTTGTGGTTTTATTTGAACATTTTTATTTGTAGTTGGTGGAGTCAAGTATGTTTTCATTAAATAACGTGTAGTTTATAGCTTAAATTACTAAAAAAAGGAGTTTTATAGGAAACCTTTGTATCAATAACGGCATATCCTTGCGATTTAAGTGTGTGTGTTGTAGTAAATGTGTACTTACACGAGTATTTACTTCATTTATATGTATATATTTCCTCTAAGTGTATTGGCATATACATACATATTGCATAATATGATAGTGTTTTGAATAATAATAATAATAATAAAATTTCACGAACAATTGAACAATGGATAATAATTTTTTTCACATAACAACATTAACATTTGAACAGAAAAACAAATAATTTAACAATAATTTAGAGACTTTCTTGAAAAAAAACACATTTTTTTGGCTACGTAAATATATAAGTATGTATTAAAATGCATATACGTAAATATATATACGCGTTGTTGTTGTAAAACTTAGTTTAAACTTAGTAGACTTTCTTTCTTGTTTGGTTCAATTACGACGAGCATTGCAAATAATTAATTTATATTTAATTTAACTTTAACTTGAGTAATATACATACTTGTATATATAATTTTTTAACATAAATGTATTTAACAATAATTGTTTAGAAACTTTTTACTCCGCGTCATAGTTGCACATGGCATGGCGCACAACCCAGTAAGCAATTGTTGCCGCGCAATGTGCCGACACAGTTGATAAAATATTTTTAATAATTTTTGGTAATTTTGTAAAATAAAAACAATAAAAATGTTTGTATTTATAATGCATGCATGTTACTTTTATTTATGTTCATGACTTATGTGAGTATTGGGTGTTGAGTCACAAGCCCTTGACTTGGTATGCAATGTGTACATACAAAAGTGGTTTGATAGTTGCACGAAAAGGGACGAAAACATTAATGTATTTAACAATTTTCACTATAACATAAGGACAAAACAGTTAAGTTGTATTATATATATATGTACTTTTTTATTAAACAATAACTTAATGGACTTTACTTTTAATGGTTGCTTTTCTTTTGTTGATTTAAATATATATATGTGTTTTAAATATTTTAACAAAAATTATAACAAAGTTTAATAATAATTCTGTTTGACGAGCGTGTGTTTGTGTGTGTGAGTGTTGTTCCATTGTTGTTGGCATTTTTGGTTTTTGTAAAATACTACATATTCCGTAGGTAAAGATTTGCGGCCATATAAATGGTGCAGCGCCTGCGTAGTATTTACCGCTTACTCGCCGGTCATGACCTCCATGAATTCTAAGCAAACGAACAAAAATAAAAATTTTGTTAATAAATTTTCTAATAATTATGTCAAGAAAACCAATAAATTGTCATTTGTTTGCGTTTCCAGCTCACCATCGAAATCAACCGTTCCTGAGCCATCAGAATCGATTTCCTCAATCATCATGTCCAAATCGTCATTGGTCAATTTATCGTCCAATTCACGCAGAATCTCGCGCAGCACACCGGTGGTAATGTAACCGTTACCCTCCTTATCGTACAGACGGAATGCCTCTTTTAGTTCGGCTTGCATCGCTTCGGCGTCCTCCTCAACGAGGAAACGCGCCGCCAATGTGGTGAATTCTTCGAACTCAATTTGTCCCGAACCATCCTCATCGACTTCGGCGATAATTTCGGCCAACATAGCATCGTCCAATTGATGGCCCAACATGCTTAGAATGGTGCCCACCATGGTGGTGTTGATGTAGCCATTCTTTTCGGCATCGAATGCGTTGAAAGCATTACGCAAGACTGTGGGAAGATATTCGAGGTAATTTTAGTATAGTACAAGTATAGGAAATCTAAGTACTGCGGGGGTAGGACTGATAGATGAAAGATGTTTTGTTGTGAAATTAAGTTCAAGACTTAGGACCTTTACATAATGGGTCCTTAGTCTACATTTATCTATTTATGGCATTATATCATTGTAACGGGTGATTTTTTTGAGGTTAGGATTTTCATGCATTAGTATTTGACAGATCACGTGGGATTTCAGACATGGTGTCAAAGAGAAAGATGCTCAGTATGCTTTGACATTTCATCATGAATAGACTTACTAACGAGCAACGCTTGCAAATCATTGAATTTTATTACCAAAATCAGTGTTCGGTTCGAAATGTGTTTCGCGCGAGTTAATACCAGTATCAACGACATTTATACACAAGTATATGAGAAACGCTGATAAAGCCAGCTCTGCCTAAACAAATAAACAAGAGTATCAAAACAAGACTTTGAACTCATATCTGAATACAAGACATGCATAGGCCACAAGATAAGCCGCATGATAAGCACTTGTTTATAATAAATAATAAGATTAGACTTTAGACCTAAGCCACAAAACATGGATATGTTATCAACTTAACGAATAGTATATAAGACATAGGATAATACAAAAACATGTTCATTTTAACTATGTAATTCAAAAGAATAAAGTTCATATTCAGCAAAAGAATATATAGTTTTTGAAACCATTCATAAGTATATGAATTAACTGGGGGCTCAACCGCTCTTTACTGGGAAGGAGGAGATCGCACAACAGGACATCGGCATCCTTAAGAATCTTCGAAGCGCATAAAGAAGGACATCTAAATCCTCAAGCTGAAATCTTTAGTAAAGAAAGCCAAAATCTTTAAATCTTCCTTAACGAAGACAGACACTCAAAAAATGAGTCAAGGAGCAAAACGGACAATGCCTAACGAGGACATAAATCCTTCAGCTACAGTCCCTACCACTCCTGAAAACTACATAATGTCCTACATTCAGAATCAGTTCTCGAAATTGGACGAAGAAAGGAGAAAGGACAAGGAGTTAATATTACGGATGTTCCAAACTACAAATCCTAATACTAGCGAAACTTCTACTCCAACAATATACCAAGAAGCCACGATGCAATACCAGAATGTAACAGATGTACAAATCGAAGTCATAAAGGAATTACCTATTTTCCAAGGAAACAAAGAAGAGTATACGATATGGAAGTCACATGTAATGAAAGTCATGGAACCACTCCAAGTATTCCAGAATACACCTCAATTCTACAATATCATTACAACCTTCAGAAGAAGAATCACGGGGCATGCAGATATGTTACTTGAATGCAACAACACACCTCTCAACTTCTACAGTATCATGGAAGCTTTGGACGCACTATATCACGACCCAAACGCACTGTATGAAATACAAGAACACATGAAGAACTTGGCACAACAACCAACAGAAGACTTGGACACTTATTTCCAATACACATTGACATTGCACAGGAAGCTGATTAAAAATACAGTGGACCTTCTAAAAACAGAAATAAATAACAAATATATTGAACAAGAATCTATAACACAATTTATTAAAGGATTAAAAAATAAAAATTTGGCAACAGCCTTAGCATCAAATCAATATCAAAGTTTAATGCAAACCTATACAAGTGCTAAACAAATCGAAATACGATTACAACAAACTAGTGAAAATAAAAATCTAAGACGACCTATCGAAATCCAAAAACAAAATTTAAATAACTTTTGGCAAAGACCAACTAATCAACATAGAATAATACCGGAAAAGACAAACCTTTTTAATTTTAATCCACCACAATGGCAAAATAATAATTTAAATCAATGGTCAAGAAACCAATATAATCAACCTAATCATAATAATCATAATAATAACAACTTCAGGCAAAATCAATTCCAACCAAGGCAACAAATGAGGAACAATTACAATTATACACAACCTCAAAGAGGATTTAATACATATCAACCACCACAAGAACGCATGGATGTTGACGAACCTCAAAGAAACAGTGGGTGCAAACGAAATCACTCTAACAGAAACATCATTCCGCAAAAGATACAAAGGATCAACACACAGCAACAACCTGAACCTCAGCCAGAACAAACCTTCAGACACATGGAAGAAGCTGACGATACATCGAGTACTTTTTTAGGCTAAAGAATGGACTGCCTTGCCTTACACTCAAGGATGGTCCGACACAACAAGAAGTGAATATCATGATCGACTCAGGCGCTACAAACAACTACATATCAAAAAAATGCAGAATAGGTAAGAGTATATCAATAGATCCTGTATGGACAAAATCAATGCATGGATATTCCATCATGACTAGTAAAAAAATAATACATCTGTTAAACCATGATTTACCATTTTTTGAACTAGAAGATATCAAAGATTTTGATATGATAATAGGATTTTGTGGATTAAAAAAATTAAACGCAGAAATAGATTTCACGTCACTACAATTAAAATATAAAAATAAAAACAAAAATCAAAAAATAAATTACACAAATGATAATAAAGATTATGAAGAGGAGATTAGAGAAATAATTAGGAGAAATAATAAAACAGAAAAGTTACCATTTACCACAGCGATAGAAGCAACCATTAGGACAGAAAATAATGAACCTGTTTGGACGAAACAATACCAATATCCGTACGCAGATAACGATTTTGTCAATTCAGAAATAAAAAAATTATTAAAGAATAATATAATACAACCTAGTAGAAGTCCTTATAACTCACCAGTTTGGACAGTACCAAAAAAGGGTATAGATGAAAATGGAAAACCCAAGAAAAGATTAGTGATAGATTTTCAAAAATTAAATTCAAAAACTATAACAGATAGATATCCTATTCCGGACATAAACATGACAATACAAGCGTTAGGTAAAGCTAAATATTTTTCTACGATAGATTTAGAAGCAGGATTTCACCAAATTATGATAAAAAAAGAAGATAGGGAAAAAACAGCATTTTCCATAAATGGAGCTAAATATGAATTCATACGAATGCCCTTCGGATTAAGAAATGCACCCTCAATATTTCAAAGATGTGTTGATGATATTCTACGAGAATATATAAATAAATTTGCGTTTGTATATATCGACGACGTGTTAATATATTCCTCGACACCTGAAGAACATATTAAACACATCCAAATAATAGTAAGCGCATTACATAAAGCAAATATGAAAATCTCCGATGAAAAATCACACTTCTTTAAAAATCAAGTCGAATATTTAGGACATATAATAACACAAAATAGGATAACGGTAGATCCTAAGAAAGTAGAAACATTAGACAAGTATCCGATACCTCAAACCCTGAAAGAATTAAGGTCATTTTTAGGTATGGCGGGATATTATAGGAAATTTATACAAGGATATAGCAAAATAACAAAACCACTAACCATACATCTACAAGGAGAAAATGGTATAACAAGTAAAAAAATGTCAGCTAAGAAAGAAATTAAATTAGATAAAGAAGCCATAAAAGCTATACAAATAATTAAAACAAAATTAAAAGAACAAGTTGAACTATTTCAACCAGATTTCTCAAAACCTTTTGATTTAACTACAGATGCGAGTAATTTTGCCATAGGAGGAGTCTTATCACAAGAAAAGAAACCTATATTTTTTATATCAAGAACATTAACAAAAACAGAAGAAAATTATTGTACAACGGAAAAAGAATTATTAGCAATAGTATGGGCTATTGGAAAACTTAGGAATTATATTTACGGTATAGCAGATTTAACTATACACACTGATCACCAGGCTTTGATATTTTCTATTTCGGACAAAAATCCAAATATAAAACTAAAAAGATGGAAACATTTTATACAAGAATCTGGAGCAAAAATAGTATACAAACCAGGAAATCAAAACGTAGTAGCAGATGCATTATCAAGACAAAAAATTAACACTTCAACAATAGAATCGATGCACTCGACACGTAGTTCACCAAACGAAAACTATACATACGCAAAACAAACGATAAATTCATTTAAGAATCAAATCATATTGAAGAAAACTGAACGAAATAAAAAAGAAACACAAACGACCTTTCCAAAGTATCACAGACACATTATTGAATACCAAAACACTGAATATCTAACAAAAACCTTAAAAGAAATTTTTACACCTAATTTCAATAACGCGATTAAAATCGATGAACAAGAACTATTCTCAATAAAATCACTACTAAGTAAACATTTTCTAAACTACAAGCTCTTTATAGCACAAAATCTAGTCGAAGACATAACAGACAAAAACAGGCAATTGGAAATTATAACAAATACACATAACCGAGCGCATAGAAATGAGAAAAATAACGCGATGGAAATTAGACAACAATATTTTTGGCCCGATATGGCGAAACAAATCAAAAACTTTGCACGAAACTGTTCAAATTGTTATGAACAAAAATACGAGCGTAGACCAACAAAACAACTGATAGGGAGAACACCAGCAACAAATCTACCAGGAGAATCTATAAGTATGGATATATTCCACATAGGAAATAGAACATATATAACTAGTATGTGTAGGTACTCAAAATATTTATTAATGAGAGAAATAGCAGATAAAGTCAACACCGTAGACAAACTAGAAGAAATTCTCACACTTACATACCCATATTGTAGAAACCTACAAACCGACAATGAGAGTATATTCACATCGATATCTTGTTTGTCACTATACCGACGACTTCATATAACACATAATCGTACGCCAACAGCTCATTCGACATCAAACGGTTCAGTTGAACGCTTGCATAGCACACTGATAGAAATCGCAGCAACATTAGCTAAACAAAATAACACCGATCCAGTTACGGAAATATTTAACGCAGCATACGAGTATAATAGGACAATACACTCGGTGACCAAACAAAAACCGGTAGAAGTATTTTTTAATAGGAAGAATTATCCAGAAATAAAACAATTGATTGAAAAAAACAAAGACAAAGTTTTAGAATACCATAATAAGAAAAGAACACAAAAAGTTTATGAACCAAAACAAATAATTTACGCACTATCAAAACGACGTACAAAAACTGAACAAAAATATCTAAAATACATAGTTATAGAAAACCGTGAGGACACAGTTTTAGTAGAGAGAGGAGGAAGACAACATGTCTTACATAAAGATAACATTCGTAATACTCCTATTGAATTTAATAATAAACATAAAAGCATACACAGTGAGCAATCTAAAAAATAAAAAATTTATATTCACCGAAACTGACGACGCATACCTATATGAAGATACCGAATTTTTATATCATTTATTTAATTTAACGACAATAATGGAAAGATACAAACAGATAGAATATAGATCAATTGGCAGGACACAACAGGATATTATAAACGAAAATAGAATCTCAAATTTAATTGAACAAACTATTTCACACTCAATACAAAAAAGATCAATAAACATTTTAGGGACTATAATAAAATTTATAACTGGGATTCCAGATCATGACGATCTTATTGAAATAAAAACACATTTAAATGAAATAATAGAAAATAATAATCAACAGAGAGTCATTAACTCACACTTTGAACGGTCAATCTCAAAGGTTGATCCTCAATCAATCTCAACAAGCCTGGTCATATCAGAAACTTTGAAGGAATTAGAAACCCTATTCGAAACTATAAATTCTGTAAAGACAGGAAATTACTTGTCTAAGTCTTTAAATTTAAATGATATAAAACAAATAATAAAAAACGAAAAGTTAGATATTCCAGTTTTAAATGTAATGGAATACTCTACAATAAATGTAATTAGAATTAAGGATACATATGTAATCATTTATAAATATCCTTTAATAACGCAAAAATGTAAATTATTTAAAATAACATCATTAAGCTATCTGCATGGCAAATATATATTAGACAAATATATAGCTCAATGTAATATAAATAATTATTCAAGAGTAAAAGAATGTAAACAATCACTAAATACTTTTATATGTAAAACCAACAAGGATAATGAATGTATTTCGAAATTAGTGCTAAAAGAAAAAGCAAATTGTAAAACTATTGAAGAAACAAATGCAAATATCACAATATTAGATTATGGTAATATAATATTAGATGGAAAATATGAAATTAATAACGAAACTATCTCAGGAGTAAACTTGATCCAGTTCAATGACACCATTAAAATAAATGGACGAAAGTACATAAACATACAGGATACAATAAAACAGATAATCCAACATGAAGGCACCATAACAATTGATGAAGTAATCAACTCCAATGAAGAAACTAAATTTACGAATATCCGGAAGTTACATAAACTACTCATTCCAATCGAAGATCACCCGATCCAAACTTTTTGCTACACAATTACAACATTTGGAATTATAATCCTGATAATTTGGACACTACTCAAATTAATCAAACTACGACAAGTTACTCAAGAAAGAAAGAAACTACACGAACTCCAAAAACTCACAACCAACTTTACATTATAAAAATGAGGACATTTTGTTTTTTTTTAAGAGGGAGGAGAGTTAATACCAGTATCAACGACATTTATACACAAGTATATGAGAAACGCTGATAAAGCCAGCTCTGCCTAAACAAATAAACAAGAGTATCAAAACAAGACTTTGAACTCATATCTGAATACAAGACATGCATAGGCCACAAGATAAGCCGCATGATAAGCACTTGTTTATAATAAATAATAAGATTAGACTTTAGACCTAAGCCACAAAACATGGATATGTTATCAACTTAACGAATAGTATATAAGACATAGGATAATACAAAAACATGTTCATTTTAACTATGTAATTCAAAAGAATAAAGTTCATATTCAGCAAAAGAATATATAGTTTTTGAAACCATTCATAAGTATATGAATTAACTCGCGCGTGTTTTGTTCAGCGATGAGGCTCATTTCTGGTTGAATGGCTACGTAAATAAGCAAAATTGCCGCATTTGGGGTGAAGAGCAACCACAAGCCGTTCAAGAACTGCCCATGCATCCCGAAAAATGCACTGTTTGGTGTGGTTTGTACGCTGGTGGAATCATTGGACCGTATTTTTTCAAAGATGCTGTTGGACGCAACGTTACGGTGAATGGCGATCGCTATCGTTCGATGCTAACAAACTTTTTGTTGCCAAAAATAGAAGAACTGAACTTGGTTGACATGTGGTTTCAACAAGATGGCGCTACATGCCACACAGCTCGCGATTCTATGGCCATTTTGAGGGAAAACTTCGGACAACAATTCATCTCAAGAAATGGACCCGTAAGTTGGCCACCAAGATCATGCGATTTAACGCCTTTAGACTATTTTTTGTGGGGCTACGTCAAGTCTAAAGTCTACAGAAATAAGCCAGCAACTATTCCAGCTTTGGAAGACAACATTTCCGAAGAAATTCGGGCTATTCCGGCCGAAATGCTCGAAAAAGTTGCCCAAAATTGGACTTTCCGAATGGACCACCTAAGACGCAGCCGCGGTCAACATTTAAATGAAATTATCTTCAAAAAGTAAATGTCATGAACCAATCTAACGTTTCAAATAAAGAACCGATGAGATTTTGCAAATTTTATGCGTTTTTTTTTTAAAAAAAGTTATCAAGCTCTTAAAAAATCACCCTTTATATGTATAGGCGCGAATCTACGGAGAGGTCCCTCACAAAGTTCTACTCTGGATCCGCCCCTGTATATGTATTTAGCTTCGGGAATCAAGAAACACCAATCATCAACGAGCAATTTTTTATCATTGCAAGAGAGCCTAAAGATCCTCTGTCGATTTTGGATATTTACGAAGAAATGCGCCTTGCTGAAGATGGGTTGAGGGTAGAAGTATAATAATAGAATACTTTGCTAAAAAATATATGGCAGACACAAACTTGGATTATGACAGTTGGTTTGACAGTTAGGTTAAGGGGACCCTAAATTTTGAAGTTGATCCGAATAATAGTTTCGGAGATAAACTCTTCAGAACATGTGCATTCGAGGCAAGCTATGCTAAATGCGCTATTTTTAGGCGCGTTTACCTCGAAACCGTGTTTTTGAAGTCTGTTGGCAAGATTTCCCGAGAACGACTCAACCGATTTTCATGAAATTTTGCACAGGTCTTTGAGATACAATTTTTAAAGACTTGGATGAAGGAAAAAAATTGTTGAAAAAAGCGGTTTTTTACCCGAGGAAACCCATGTAACCCCATATGTTTCGAAGCCGAGCCCCACAACGGTAAAAACGGAGATGCCGTTTGGATGGCTGAAACATCTGGTTTCATAGTTATTCTTTTAGGAAATTATTAAAAATGACTCCATATATGTATATGAAGCTTTTCCACTAAGTGAGAAATACTTCTAAAGAGAGCTGGAAAAGAACCTTTCTAATTGGTCTTTCAATAAATAAAAGCTTTAACTAAGTGCATATTACATCACGAAATTTTCATTATGGAATTTTAACATAATTATAACAATTTAAGTATCACCGAAGGCCCTGAACATTAGCTAAATAATGCTGTCTCATTCATTTTTGTGGCGAGAATTGAAAGTTTAATGCTATGACATAAATTTGAAAGTCCACTTTTGCTGGCTTTTAGGGTATCTATGTATATTTTTATGCAATTATATATGCAAATGAAAACGCCAGACACGCAATGCCTAAGCAAATATTGCACCCATTGCATTAGCAACTAGTTAAGCATATCAAAAGCCGAACTACTTCTCGACAATCGCTAAGTATTTGCATGAAAATTTGTTTTCCTTCCAAGCAAACACAGCATGGAGCCGCCAATAAACAGAGTACAAATACATTTATGTTTTCCTTTCCAATATTGGCTTTGCTTATGCTTTTGTGAGAGAGCACTTTCGGTTGGGCTTTCATCATAAAATTTTTCTAATCACGTGCGTAGGCGTTTACTGACACATTTTGTGGCATGTGGCAAACGTCATGCGGCGCCGGTGACTGTTTACTGCCAACCCACCTCGTGCAACCTAGGCGGAAATATTGGGTATTGCAATGCTCGCGTGTGTTGGCAGTTTTGTCAGCCGCTTTAAGATTATGCGCTACTTGTTTGCCATTATCGCGATTCAACAGCGCGGCGCCAGCGCACCAGCACAATAAAATAGCGTTCGTCAAACAAAAGAGTCGGTGCCAAGCGGTGTGTGGGCATTTAAAATTATGCTGTGTCTTTTGAAATTACTGCACTCTTTTGAACAGGTGTTGATGTTTTGAAATGCTTTAAGCTGTGGATTAACTTTATGGCAGCGGCGTATGAGTGGGGCGTAAAGTAGGTGTCTGTATGGGCTTTGCAGCCATACAAGGGCGATACTTACGCTCGATTTGGTCTTTGGAGAGTTCATCCTGAAATTAAGGGAAAAATATTTTATTAATTTTAGAACTAACTATGGCAATTAGATGGAGAAAAGATTTCCTTAAATAATAAATAAAATATATATAAATCTATATTTTGGTTGCTGAATTTAAACGTGGTCGTACAAGCCTTGACGCCGATCCACCTGAAGGACGTCCAAAAAGTGCATCAACATTGACTGAGAAAGATTTAGTTTAGGCTCTACACATCTCATGAGGTAGTGTGAGCCATACTTTAAGTGAAATTTTAGGTTTTACACACATGGAGTGCCGCATTCGCTAACAATGGAACAAAAACACATTCAAATACGACTTTCTCAGCAACATTTGGAGCATTTTAAAATGGATGAGGTGAATTTTATGAGTCGATTATCACTATGAATGAGACTTGGGTCTATCACTATGGTTCAGAATGAAAACAAGGCTAGTAAAACAATTAATCGAGAATATTATTGCAACATTTTGGGCCAGTTGAAGTAAAAAATTGGTGAAAAAAAATCCGGTTTGCAGAAGAAAAAAATTCTTTTTCATCACTAAAATCACTAAAATCCATGAATTAAAGTTCGAATTGTTGGAGCATCGACCGTATTCACCAGATTTGACCAACAGCGACTTCAATTTGTTCCCAGAACTCAAAAACTGTATGCGTGGAAGACGTTTTTCTCCAAACGAAGAGGTCATAACGGCTGTTGAAGGGCATTTTGCAGACCTTCCGGATTCTCACTTCAGAGATGGTATCCACAAATTGGAGGATGGTTGGAGCAAGTGTATTATTTTTCAGGGAGATTATACTGAATAATAAAGTGTATTTTCCTTCCAAAAATATGAAATAATATTATAACTTTCGTCATCTCCATGTAGTCGAAACTAAGTAAAACGCGTTAAATATTTGGTAGTCGAAAAAATCTGTTCGGTCGATGTCGTTGCAGTTGTATATCTCGCAAGTCACCAATGAAATTTGTGAAGTTTATGGAGATAATGCTGTATCAGCTCGGGTAGCACAACAGCGGTTCGCTCGCTTTCGTTCTGGAAATTTCGAAATTTATACTTACACTCCACTGCATGACCGAAATGGTACATATTGTATTTGTTTATTTATTTATTATTATAAATATATGTATAAATATTAGGGTGATTCAAAAAAAAAAATTGTTTTTTTCGTTTGGTACTCGGAAAAGTAGATTCCTAGACACCTCTAAGAAAGGCTCTCCAAGCATGAGTTTTTAGTTGTAACGGGAAGCTTCTCCTACATACAGTTTTTTATTTCTATTTTTTCTTATTATCAGATAGAAAAATGTATATCTCGCTTCCAACTACTTGAAAAAGTATCTTGTTCCTTGGATTTTGTAGGAAATTGAATGCTCTAAAAAATTTTTTTTCGTAAACCCAACCCTTTAAAAGATGTTAACGGTTGAAGTTTGATTATTTTTTGGAAAATATTTTATTTCTTATGAATTTTATAACTCAATGAAAAACATCATTATGAATGATGAAACTCATAGTTTTTGGAGAGGCTTTCTAAGAGGTGTCTAGAAACCTATTTTTCCGAGTACCAAACGAAAAAAAAATATCTTTTTTAATCATCCTAATAAATGTATAAAATAAATTAGTTGAAGTTTGAGTAGAAATACGAAAAGACTTTTTTGACTACCCAATATATTTTTCTACCTCCCATTCTATCGTGCAATTTGAATCGCAAAACTTTGCAAATTTGCATACAGCAGCTCATAAAAAATAATTTCTCAAAAAATTTCTGTACTTAAGTTGTAAAATATAATGATTATTACAGACAACTAATTCGCAAAATTAACAATTGGCCATTAACGAAATTTAATGGTTTACTACGACGATTTTCATTTGAAACCGAAGATGGGTTTCGTTAAAAATACAAATTAATTTTGGTATGTTATTAAACGAAATGTTTATTAGTCCTCTTATAGATGAGATATTTTTCAATATTTTGTCGCTTGTGTATATTGATCGTCGCAATATCCTGCCAGGATACTCACCATTGTGTTGCTGCCTGCTCAGTTAAATAAAAACACAAGCGTGTGAAATCGTAGATAAATTCACAAATAAGGATAACAAGAGACGACACAAGACGTGGCAACACGACACGGCACGACAAGACACACAACAACGACTACGACAATGACAACTCGCTAAGGACAATGCAATAATAAATTGTGATTGCAAACTTGTAGTATTGTGGCGCGGAGCGTGTTTGCGTTGGATGCGCGTACGTTTAGCAATGCGGCGCACCGATCGTTGGGCGTTTGTGGTTGGGTGTCATTTGCGGCGCTTTCTTTGGAACCAACTAAACGCTAAATCGCTAAATGCTATGCAAATTGATGTTGTTGGTGTGGAAGGCACACCAAGCAGCAACAGCAGCAGACCGAGTGAAGTGGTTGTTGTAGCTGTTTTTTTTTTTCAAAATTAATATATAGCTGCTTTATAGAACAGCAGTTAGTGGTGGTGTTAGTAGTTGTTGCTGCCGCCAACGCGCTTACACCTGAACGCCGAAAATACACCGCCTCCGGCCGTTACGTTGGAAGATGCAATACATAATAACGTTAATAATTTGCGACTAATGACCGCTTGGCCCAGCCTAATGCCGCACAACCTCGCCCGCCATGGGCCAGGCTAAAGGCTGGCGGTTGGCGGCTGGGAGCGAAATGTGTGAGGACGACACCACGACCACGACGACGACGACAACGATTACGACTGAGCAGGCCAAGCCGCGGTAAACGGCACTAAAGTTGCAATAGGGCAGCGGCTACAATGGCCACTGTCAACGCACTCTCAGAGGGCGCTATGCTTATATGTATTAGATATGTGTCGGCGAAGTGTAGATGAGTTTGCGAAGGGAAGGCAAAATTCGCATATTGCAGGGTATAGCAGACAGCTCTGCCGCTTATGAGTGGCACTCAGAATTTCTTTTGTGCCAAATAATGACATTTTTCACAAATTTTGTACCCCCTGAATAATTGATGCATGAGGTTTATTAATTTAGTTGACGGAATCAATTTTAAAACTACTTGGTCCTTATGCTGAGTTTTCGAATGGTGATGATATGATTTTTAAGCGTCGTTTCGGCCATTTTTAATATGTCATGATCTGTGATTTTTTCATTTTATTTTGAATGAAAATATTTTTTATATGTCATGATCTGTGATTTTTTCATTTTATTTTGAATGAAAATATTGCTGCCGTTCAGGCAAGCGTTGCTGGCGACAGAAATTTGTCGATGCCAAGACGTTCTTAAGAATTGCGACTGTCTTAAGCCACAATCTGAGAGATTTTGAGAAAAAATTTAGCCTTGCAGCCGCATAAAATTGTTCTCACTCAAGAACTGAAGCCATTGGATCACCGTAAACGTCGTGAAATTGCTGATTTTGCTTTGAAACGCTTTGAAAACGATAACGATTTTTTGAAGAAAATCATCTTCTCCATTGAGGCTCACTTTCATCTGACTGGTGCGTTAAACAAATAAAACTGTTGATTCTGGTGCGAAGAAAATCCACAAAATCTGATAAATATTTATATTCAACTAAATTGACAGTTTGGTGTGGTTTTTGGTCTGGTGGAATCATCGGTCCGTACTTCATCGCACATCGTTACTGTCAATGGAGAGCGGTATAGATCGATGATAACAAATTATTTATAGCTACAATTGGAAGAAGTTGATCTTGGCAAGATCTGAACGAATTCAGTAAAAACGAAGAAATTTATTCTGAAGTTGTACTAGTCATTTTAGAGGTTGCAATTAATACAGAAAGTCGAACCTTGCTCCGGGTAGTGATCGAGTGGCTGCCATATTGATCACCTAATAGCGGCTGAGTTGAAAAAAGTGGCCTTTTACATGTACCTCGATATTAATAGCAAAAAATTTTGCGTCATAGCTACATTTTTTCTTTTTAAACCAAAAAAGGATCTTGGGCTTATTAAGTTTACCTCAAAAATCTTTTATCTGTTAGTAGGCGCTTTTCATTCTATAAAAACTATAATTAATCATATAAACGAAAACTTTCTACCGCATTTGAAGTAGCAGCTGATCACAAACTCCGACCAAATCCAATAAGTCACGCGTTGGGTAAAAAATTTTCATTTACACTCACCAATAGAACTGCCGTCTGAATTTTCACCAATTCAACGCATCATTCACGCCTCGGAAATCGCCTCGAGCCGCATTTATTTGCGCCATGTAAATGTCAAAACGAATTATACAAATGTAAATTTTCTCTGCCCATTCAACGCGCACCGCAGAGTAGGCACTTTTTGTTGCCCTAGCAATGCCCACCTAATATGTAATGGCAATATTTAGAAATTTATTGCCGCATCAGTGAGTTGACGCGTCGTGCCACATGCACTGATGCGTGCATATACATATTTACAAATGTATAAACATATGTATAGGCACAAATTAAAAATACATAAATGCTTGCACCCACTTGAGCCCAGCAAGTGCTTGTATGCGCTGGGTGTCGAATGCAGCATATGACGAAAGTTGTTGCAACATGCCATTTCCTTAAAGTCTATGTGTTTATATGTATATTCATATGCAGATATGTATATGTTTTATTTATATATACATATAGAAGATGCAAATTTAGCTTTCTTGGCTAGGATTTTAGAAAATATTTTCTACAACATGACTTTCGGCGAACATGTGTACTTACAATGCTTTCTTAAATTTCTAAGCACTTTGCCTATGCAAATTTGTGTTGTTATGTGTGTGTATGCATATATATATATATGTGTATGTGTATATTTGCATCCTAATGCACGCCACATTGCATTTTTACCGCACATTAGCAACGATGCTTGCATTCTGTGGACAATGGGAGCTGTCTTTAGCGTATTGAAAATTGCATTGAAAATATATTTTTTAAATTAATTAATCTTTTCAAAGTGTTTATTTTTAAAATTCATCACATACATTTATGATATTTTTAAGTTGTGTCGCAATTTATAGTTGTTTCTTGTTCTTTGCTGTGGTTTGCCGACAAAAGCATTTAAATACATTCACCTGTGAAATTGCAAACAAGCACGCATACGAGTGCATACGTGCACACATATGATCACAGACACACATATACGTACATTAAATATACATATATATACAAAAACTTTTAGAAAAAATAAAAAACGTGCACTTTGTAGCTGCTCTTAATGGATCCTCGATTGAGGTGTTTGTCAGCTGCAAGTGATCTTTGTAAAATTGTCTTTACACACAACATAACTTACATAGGCAGCAACATACATACACACACATGTATATACGAGTATGTACATATAACGGGTGATTTTTTTGAGGTTAGGATTTTCATGCATTAGTATTTGACAGATCACGTGGGATTTCAGACATGGTGTCAAAGAGAAAGATGCTCAGTATGCTTTGACATTTCATCATGAATAGACTTACTAACGAGCAACGCTTGCAAATCATTGAATTTTATTACCAAAATCAGTGTTCGGTTCGAAATGTGTTTTATCGACAAATTTTGTTCAGCGATGAGGCTCATTTCTGGTTGAATGGCTACGTAAATAAGCAAAATTGCCGCATTTGGGGTGAAGAGCAACCAGAAGCCGTTCAAGAACTGCCCATGCATCCCGAAAAATGCACTGTTTGGTGTGGTTTGTACGCTGGTGGAATCATTGGACCGTATTTTTTCAAAGATGCTGTTGGACGCAACGTTACGGTGAATGGCGATCGCTATCGTTCGATGCTAACAAACTTTTTGTTGCCAAAAATGGAAGAACTGAACTTGGTTGACATGTGGTTTCAACAAGATGGCGCTACATGCCACACAGCTCGCGATTCTATGGCCATTTTGAGGGAAAACTTCGGACAACAATTCATCTCAAGAAATGGACCCGTAAGTTGGCCACCAAGATCATGCGATTTAACGCCTTTAGACTATTTTTTGTGGGGCTACGTCAAGTCTAAAGTCTACAGAAATAAGCCAGCAACTATTCCAGCTTTGGAAGACAACATTTCCGAAGAAATTCGGGCTATTCCGGCCGAAATGCTCGAAAAAGTTGCCCAAAATTGGACTTTCCGAATGGACCACCTAAGACGCAGCCGCGGTCAACATTTAAATGAAATTATCTTCAAAAAGTAAATGTCATGAACCAATCTAACGTTTCAAATAAAGAACCGATGAGATTTTGCAAATTTTATGAGTTTTTTTTTTAAAAAAAGTTATCAAGCTCTTAAAAAATCACCCTTTACATATGTATTTTGTTAGAATATCTTGTTTGCATATTTGTTGACGGCCGACAAAATTGCATTTTGAATTGAATTATTGCTGCTTTCTGCGGAAAACACTTATAAAGTGTCTAAGGCACCCTTCATCGCATGGCCTCGAACCTCGGCAAATGCTACAACTATATTACGACAGAAACATCTATACACAAATCTTTTATCTTGTATGCCTACTAGGTTGCTTACTCGTACATGTGTGACCACGTCTGCCAACGCTGACATAAAGAAAATTTGTAATATTTGTATGAATGTGTTAATAAAGTTCCCAAATCGGAATCAACAGGTATTTTGTTGGCAGGTAAAGTGCATAGAAAGGAGGAAAACAGACGATAATGTATATTCAGCTGAAATAAGAAGAGAATAATTATTAAGATTTTTTGTTTTTGAGAAACACACAAACTGCCAAATATTTGAACGATTAATTTGCATTATTCGAAAGTGAACAAATTTATATTTCTCCGAATTTTGAGTCTAATTGGGTCATTCCATTTACTTTTTACAAGTCTGGAAAGGATCCACTTTCTATTATTTGTTTTATGTCCTCTGTTCATAAGTGGGCGTCTCTCGTTAAATTTTCAAGTTAAAAATTAAAAGGAAGTTAAATCTGGCGTTCCATTTTGTTTTATTTTTATTTTTTTCTTTTTCTATCTTTTGAAACCCACGCCTAACATTTTCTTAAAAAAATTAATAACACAATTACTCAGCTATCGTCGATAGAGATGTGCCATATGCATTTTTCGAACCCAAAATCTTCCAACTTATCCCTTGTATATTCATTAGAAATAAAGACACGATTTATGTAGACTATTTACAATTTCAAAACCCAAACTAAATAGTTTTTGGTAAACTGTTACTGATTTACTCAGGTTCTATTTGAATTAGTCTTCTCAACTTATGAAGGTACTTTTAGACTTTCAATTAGTCCCTAACTGAATTCCTAATACAATTAAATAAATTTTAGTAGTCAATCAACTGTAATCAGGAGATCACCTTTACACCTAGTGAACATAGAAAGTAGAAATATTTTGGTTTTGAAGCCACACCGAGTAGAACCGTCGGTCCGATCCGCGTCAAAGTGCTTTTGAAAGTTTCGCTTCAGAAGTCGACACCAACTTAAAATAATAAGGACCAAGAAGTAATTTTCCTTACGTAACTGGAAACTTTTTCTGATACCATTTGCTGGTAACACCATGCACACTTCCGGGGATAGAACCTTCATTCGCCTTTGTGCGTATTTTCTATATCTTCCCAACACCTGATTTTGAATTCGCTTGATATTTGCCAATGTCAACACTATCTTCGTGCACTCACCTGCCCCTACTGCAATGGCTAATGTGCAGGTCAAAAAGTCTTCCTAGGTTTCAGCCTCTCAGGCTTATGATAAGTTAGTTGTGTTCATCGAAAGAATTTCTATCATCGTTAAAGTTCAAACCACATTTTAAATACTATTCCAGTAATAATACTAACGTATGGACTACGTACGTTGAGTTGTAAAAAGAAACGATAATCAGTCAAGCAAGGATCTGCCGTAAATATTGAAATTTTTTAAATGTTGCAATAGAAATTTTTGATGTACGAGGTGTGTTCAAAAAGTATCGCGAATTTTGTGTTTTTTCAAAAATTATTTATTTATTCATGAATATCTATTTTGTCCGCTTCAAAGTAATCCTATGAGATATTATACACTTGTGCCAACGGTTTTTCTTATCTTCGAAGCACTTCAAAAAATTATTTTTTTTTTATCTTCTTCAGCTCCTCCTTCGATGCCGTCTTTATCTCGTCAAGAGAAACGTCTTCAGTTTAGGGAACAAGAAAAAGTCACAGGGGGCCAGATCTGGGGAATACGGTGGCTGCGGCATCATTACTGTGTTGTTTTTAGCCAAAATGTCATGCAAAATGTCATGTCATGTGTGAGCAGGGACGTTATCGTAGTGCAAAAGCCAATTTTTGTTCTTCCAAATTGCGCATAACTTGCAGGTAATATTCCTATTGACCAATCGAAGAAAACTGTCAGTTACGATTCGCGATACTTTTTGAACACACCTCGTATTATCTGCTAATAATTTTGCGCAAAAAAATTTTCTTTTATTGGAATTCTAACAGGAATGATTTTCCGAAATGTTGAGATCATTTATCTGACGGAATTTCATAAAAGGAGTGGCAACTGAAATGCTTTAGCCATAAATTCTCGGTATTCAGTGTTTAGTTCAGTGAAGACGAATTTTTACTTACATATTTATAACGATTATAGCATCAAATGCTTCAAATATGAAAACTGTTTGGTTCGCCATAAATAAATTTAACCTTTTTCATGAACTAACTCGATAGTAATAATAGTTGATTGAGTAGGTCCTGAGCTCGATACCAAATCATAAACTTTATGAACTCGGCTTCAAATTCATGGGATCTTCCAATTGACGGACAACGCTAATTGAATCAGTGTAGCATGATATTTTTAAAAACCGAACTAAGTTAATTGTTAGACTTGAGAAAGAGCACAAATGGTAAGAAGCTTGTCTTTAAAGGGCTTTATACTACTGAGGGCAAAAAATATTTAAACTTTTTCATCGGTGCCAAATGTCACACGAAAATTATCTTTCTTAAGCACACAAAGTACATTCAGCGATATTTACGATGAGTGAAATTATTCAATGAAGTGCTTTCGGTGATAATTGTTTGTAGCAAGCAAGTAATTTTATTGGTAAAAATTATTGAAAGAGGTTCGTTGACGACGAAGCATGTGCAGGACGGCTGCCACAACATCAACTGATGATCAACACGTCTGTAAAATAACAGAATTGGTGCTTACTGGAATGGTAGAAATATCATAAAGCTCAGTGTAACCCTATTTGAAAGATAATTTTGGCCCAAGAAAAGTCAAAGCAGGATTGGATCTAAATCTCTCAATAATTTCGAAAAACATCATAACGTTAAAGTCTGTGAAACAATACTTTCCGACTTCCAGCGTATTATTATTGGCGATGCGTCTTGGATCTATGCTGACGACCCGCAAACAAACGATGATTTGGCAGAATATCGTGGCAAAGGTGTTCAAAATCAAGGTTATGTTGACAGTTTTCTTCGATTATCGAGTTGTGGTGCACTCCGAATTCCTTCCAACCAACCAAACTGTCAACAAGAAATACTATTTAAGTATATATTATGTGTCGTTTGCTGGAAGCTATTCGTAAAAAGAGGCCGGAATTATGGACCGACAACTCTTTCTTTTTGCCCAACGGTAATGCATCGTCGCATACTTTATTGATTCTTCCTAAGTTTTTCGCTAAATTTTCAACCAATATCGTGCCGCAAACACCGTTTTCTGCCTATTCAGCAAACTCAAATGACTGCTCCGGGGAAACCGTTCTGACTCAATTGGAGACATTAAATCTGAATCGCGAAGCGCATTGAATGCTATTCCGGATATTGACTTTAACAACTGTTCGAGGTTTGAAAAAAAAATGGCACACGCGTATTGGGGCCAAGAGGGATTACTCTGAGGAGGACGACATAGATTTTGAAGAATAAAATAAAAATTTTTAAAATTATGAATAATGTTTTACTATTTTTTGCTCATGGTACTAAGTTCAAATGCTGTAATTTGTTGCGTTTAATTCAGCGGAATCAAGTTATATCGGCCGTGAGCATTTATGAGTTTTATAGGAACTTATTTTATAGCTAAATCCAATTAGTCGCATACTCGTACACACACCTCCAACAAAGTGAGTAAATTTCTTGATCAGGTTAAGTAGGACATTTGAGCTGCGTTCAGAATCTTTACGGACCTTTAATTAAATATTGTTCCCCGTTATGCAGAAAATATCGTTACTGCTGAGGAGCTGCTTAATATTTTTATTATCTAGCAATTGATAGATTTCAAAAATATATTTTTTGTTTCATCATCTAAATAACTGAACTCTATGATATTGACTAAAATTATTAATATGGAAGGTTTTTGGCTAAAAAAAAACTTTTTAAAGAATTTATGCTTTCCCAGATACCCGGAAATCTAAAATAAATTACTTTCTACTAAAGAAATAATAATGAGGAAATTCTCGTTCGCAAGCAGCGCTAAACTAAATAATTACTTTGTCATTACAAATTTCTCTTCGAAGATCATTTATTATATTTCTAAAATATTATATAACTTTATACATATGTATATCAATCTTTACCATTGTTGAGTTGCCCATTGTGTTGGTTTTGTTTTTCTTCTTTCTCTTCTGTAAACGAAATGAAGCGTTACACTTGAAATGCACTTGTCAGGCACTAATTAGCGATCAAATGCAATGAACACACACACGCGCACGTAAACTGGAAACGAAAAACGCGTAAATGCAAGGAATGAAATGCGAGAACGCCCTCGCTTATACTAACGGGAAATAGTATTTATTTAGTATAAATCGCAATGAGTCTTCTGCAGCGATGTTGGATTTGTCTTTCACTTGAGTCAGCGACAGGAGCAATGGCGCGTGTGATGGACGCTCGGTGTTTGGCGTGAATGAATTTGAATTCTTCCCGTTTTGACTCAGTGACAAAACTGAACTGGACGATGGAGGCATTGAGACAATTGTCCACGTCAAAGCACAGTTAGGCGCACACAAATACATGCATACACATGTGTCATATATACATATTTGTTTAAGAAAAGCCGACAACAACAATTTCACCCACTAAATTCATGTTTAGACCGACAGTCACTAATGCCCCTTTCGTCTCTATATGTACACATATGAGTTCATGTGTGTGTGCATGGTTTTTTGCCATGCTGACAGGTTGCCTGCTGGCCTGCTGGCTGGTGGCCGATGGCACTACCCGCCGCTGATCGGATTGCCGCGTCTGACATTTGAAATGTTTTCTTTTGGAAATCTACTATAAATCTCATTAAAATATCGTTCATCTTGGCTAAGCTCCGACAATAACAACAGTAACAACACTAATAATTTGACGGTATAAATATTTCGAAAAAAAGCAAAAACAAATCAGCTCAAAGTGTTTACAACAGCAATAAAAATATTTAACGGAAGCTAGAAACCTCAAAATACAACAACAAATTGGTATGAAAGAAAAATGTATACAGCATGTATGTATGTATGTATAATATAGTATAAATCATTATTGGTACTTGACTGTATACCTAAATATACACATTTGTTTGCATGTTTATGGAGGAAAGTAAAACCGAACGTACACGAGTAAAGGCATGTGTACATTTGTACGTGTGTAAATGTATGGTAAGTACTTAGGTGATGAAAAATATAATTATAAATTTTAGTACTCATATCTTCGAAATTTTTAAAAATTGCCCAATTACTAAGCAATCTTACGTTTCCTTGGATTTACTTCGTAAAATGAGAACAGGCATAATCTGAAATATGTGTCTTATGTATTATAGGTATTATAAATTGTTTAAATAGGTCGATAAGTAGAAAATGTGTAAAGGGATGGTTTCAGTGAGATATTGGTGTTCTAAAAATTTAAATGGGTTCGGTTCTGAATTATTAGACATTTTCTACTTTTATCAAAATAATTTAATTTTTTCTGGTATTCTGGATATTTTGTCAAAAAGATCTCCCTCGTATAAATATAACCTAACCTGCTAACCACTTCCAGCGTTGCTGTTTTTTTCTGGCTCTTCTGGTCCCTTCCATACAGTTTGCGAGTGAATTCTCTTTTCGATGTTACAGATATGTTACAGGTTGATCAATTTCGAGGTTCCTTACTTTTTTAAAGAAAAAACACAGAAACTTCAAATATTTTTTTGCATTTATTTTTTGAAGATTATCTCTCCAACATATTGCCGCGGTGGTAACTGCCGAAAGACACGCGTGATGTTAATGGTCTGAATCGAAGCGGGATTATCCGCATAGACTTCTACTTTACATATGCCTACGGGAAAAGTCAAACGATGTGATATTACACGATCATGGTAGCCAATCGACCGTCCCAAAACGTGGAAATACTACTGTGATCAAATTGAAAGGTTAATTTATACTTCGCGTGTTTTTCGAATCGGAAAATTTTTTTCATTATTTAAGTTAGTAGTACTGTTAGTGACATCTATACTAAATTTCAAGACAAAATGTTTATTAGTATTTGAGATACGCGTCGTTTTGTGAGGCTCTAAAAGTTATTTCTACTATGTCAGAATTTATTGAAAAAAGAAGTGCGATAATGCACCATCTCTTACTGCATTGGTTATTCGTTATCATTTCGCCACATTTTCATCTAATATCGTGCCGCAACCCCCGCATTCGCCTGATTTACCTTGGTGTAATTTCTGGATATTCAGCAAATTCATATGACCACTCCGAGGACACCATTTTGACTCAATTGAGGATATAAAAGCTGAATCTAAGAAGGCTCTGATGGCCATCACGACGGAGTATTTTTCCAGGTGCTATGATGAGTAGAAAATTCGTTAACATAAGTGTATTGTAGCGGGAAGGGATTACTTTGAAGGAGCTGAGATGAACGCAATTCACTTTTCGATTTGATCACAGTAGTACTTTAGTTTCTTGGTGTATTAGGAATGATATGCCTTTGAACTTTAAAATGTAAAACGATGTGCTTTTTCCATAGATCTACTTCATACGTAATACAAAAATTTAGCTTGGAGCAAGTATGCAGTTTTGTAGATCTGGGCGTAGCTATGGACCACAAGCTCCATTTTAATCGTCATGCAAAGCTCAGTTTTGTTTTGATCAGTTTTGAGGAGAGTATTCGTTGGGTATTATTATAATATCAATACTATTCACATCGCTAGGTTTGTCGAAAGCATTTCTAACGAGATTGAATTTGCTAAGAGCAGGTAGCACAAAGAATTAGTTTGTAGTTCGATTTGAAAAATACGGCTTCGAGTAAGACACCATTAAGGGGGTATTCTAGTCTAGAAATGCTATTTAACGACATTTTTTAAAGTCCAATAAAAAAAAACTAAGAACATTTTTATTATCCAATTTTTTATCATATATTTATTGATATTTTAATAATACAAAAAAAAAATAAAAAAAATTTTTGTGATAATTTGATTAATTGCGGCGTGGTGGCGTGGTGGCGTGGTGGCGTTGCGGGGGTTGAAAATAAGGGTGCACCCTTCCTGACACGATTCCAACACTTTGGGTGATCGGAAAAAAAAAGAAAAAAAATTTTAATCAGTACAAATGCCGCTATCGTCTGAACTAGGATAAAAAAAAAAATCAGTAAATGGCGACTGTTTGATTTTTTTGCCCGTTTTTTGGCAAAGATCAAAATTTTTTAAAAATAGTAAAAATCAAAATTTTTTAATAATCCTAGTTCCAACCATTGAGAGATATATAGAAAAGGTCCACACCAAATTTCAAGTTAATCGGTTCATTAGAACTTGAGAAATCATGTCAGAAGTGTTGAAAATAGTAGTTTCGAGAAAAACGCGATTAAAAGTTTGCGTTATACGATATTCGCTCAACCGTTATACGATATTCGCTCACTAAAATGGCTATAACTTTGAAAATAATTCAAGTTTTGAAAAATCCTTTTAGGGAGATATTTTTGAATATCAAAACTATCGAAATATGAAAAAAAAATTTTTCGATTTTTTCAAATTTCTAGACTAGAATACCCCCTTAAGGTTCAACGTGGTGGAGTTGACTGGCCCAAACGCTTTGACTCTGCAGCGAAAATTCTTTTCCTCTATTTGTCTGTTTTTAGAAGTCTATTAGCATTTTAATTCAACCTATATAACCTTTTTTTTTTAAATCCGAAACTATTCTTCTAATAATAGAATTTAGTTATGTTCTGGCAAACTTTTCAACTGATTGACACATACGAGTATTACATACATAAATATCACTTGTGGCGGATGCAGTAATAATTCTAAAAGCACCACATGACAGCTTGGATCCCTTTAATCTTAACTATCACACAAATGCGATTATTAATGTTGTAAGTAGTTCTTATGGGCTTTGTCATTCCACAATAATATTTAAATTTATATGCATCTTAATTTATGCTTAAGTAATACTATAGCTCCATTAGCTGTGGGAAAATCTGTGGCGAAGCATTTTTGTTGTAAACGCTTGACAAGCGTTTATTTATTACACATTTCCGTCATTTGAAAGACGAAAAACATTTAAATAATTTTTCAGCACCCACACATTGGAAAATGCTGTTGATTTAGTGGGTGACGATTGCCGGCAAACAATAACACGAACTGTATGAGCACGGGAAAAGAGAAAAGAAACCCGAATGAATGAAAAGTACAAGTGGAAGATCGCTTATCTTGTAATCTGAGGGATTTTAGGTTTTCCGTGCTAGATGAGTTATCAGCGCAGTTACAAAGTTTTGGAAATGCGGACTGGAAGTGCCGGTGAGGACTAAAAAATTTGTACCAGAATTAATTCTGAATGAAAGCGAACGCTAAGGCCTCGAGCTTTTGTGGGCTACTTCTTAATGTTATCTAAACATGTTAGAAATGGTTAAAATCGTGGAATAAAGAAAAATATGCTCTAGGGTATAGAGTTTATGTTTTCTATGAAGAATTAGCGCTCCTACAAACTAACCTGTGTTTTGCTTTGTTATCGAGAGAACTTTCTGTCAACCATAGTATGTGCGATCAATAATTTGGATTCTTGAAAGGTCAGTTAACAAAATTTAGTAGAAACAAACGAAAAATATATTATATGGTTGCAAACAAAAAGTCGCTCTTCTTCTTCATCTTATTTTCAGTTTTATTTTCACTCGTAGGCATTGCCAAGAACGCGTCTAACAAAACAATAGAAAAAGGCAAGAAATGCCTTAAACAATGTGAAGGTATTTTGAAAAAAGCTACAAACTCTGAACAACAGCTAGAAAACAAGAAACAACTGTCATGTACATAGACTAGTATATAAGTGCATATAAACTACTAGATCGTCTGAGCATAGCGCAGATAAGACAGCGTTGCAAATTAGAGGGCTTCTGCTGCCAAAAGTGCAATGTACACAGCAGATCAAGCTAACAGTACATACAAACATACAACCAGTTTTGTTTTAAAATTAGCCAGACCAACGAACTGAAACAATAAATGCTTTGGCATGTGCATGTGCATTTTGCAATATATTGACTCCTCGTTTTTATGCATTTCTGGGTCTCTGGGTTACTGGGCATTCGTTAACGATCTCTGCCGCTGCCATCGGTCAAGTGCAAATTTAATTTTGAATTTTGAAAATTCGAAAATTTCTTTCATACACAAAACAATGGTTAACCTTTATGATATTTTTCAAAATAATTTTTGTGGTTTTAGCGGTTTCTACTAATTAGTTGGTCTGCTGTTGGAGCAATATTTAAAATCTCTATGTAGTCGGCTGATATTGTGTTTGTGTGTGTTTGCTTTACTGCCTAAAGTATGAAGCGAAAGCTACTAGAAATTTGTGTAGGCAATCGACTATATTTGCAAAACCGAAAAAATCATACATACACATAGACATAGCATGAAAGAGAATTCTGCACTTTGGTAAATTCGTCAAGTGCTGACATTGAAATCAAACTTAAAATATTTAAACAATTTTCGTAAATATTAATTTATGTCAGTGAAATTTATACAAGCATAGACATAGGCGAAAAGCGCTACGACTAGAGATGTAGTGTCAGGTGCGCAGCGTTTGAATTTAGTAACCACGTAGTAAGAGGGTTCTTCTAATGTAAAGAAATCAGGAAACTTTTTATGAAAATATGAAAAAAAGAGCAATAAAATCCTCATCACATACCTTTTGCCAAGCGTTTACGGAACCCTTTCGGAGAAGTGAATCTTGACTCAATGAATTTCAAGCCAGTACAGCTCTGGAATAACCAAAAAATATTTATTTTAAAAAAACCTTTATAAATCGAAACACTGTCTGTGGTGCGCTCTTCTAAGGCGAAGCAAAATGACTAGATTTACCATATTTCAAAACTCGGAACAAATTTACTAAAGATCCCACCGCTGTATGCAACCATTAACTATACTCGAGTTTGTTACTTTTGACATTCTTACACGAGAATTCAGACAGGATAGATGACAAGATCTGAAAGGCTGATGTCAAAAAAGCGAAATATTAAAAAGAATATTAAATTTAAGGCCAATAATTTTTAGTTTCTTCTATCAAAATATCATTTCTTCATCAAAATATTTTCTTTAATCCCTGTTAATAGAAGACGCAATTACTTTGAAGATTGCTCTCTTGCCTTGGACAATAATCCATGCCAAATATCTAGTAAATTTGCTTTATAGTCTAGTGGTTCCGAGAAATGAGCAGCTTATTTGAGAAAATAAGATGGGCGCAAATTTTCAGATAGCCATCCCAATAACTGAGTAACTGCTTCGGGCATATACTGGCTAACGGACAGACAGACAGACATGGCTAAATTGATAGTCACACTGATCATTTATAAGCATATTTTATAAAATTTCCTAGGTTTCCTTTTGGGTTATAAGCTTCGTGTTATGCTTAATATACCCTGTTCAGTGTACAACTAGTTCTTCCTCTCCGGTAACTACTTCCTGAACTACTCTGAAACTAATGTAGACACAAGTTAGAATATCACAGTGTCTCTACGCTGGTAGAATTCTTGGCAAAACGTGCTGACATGCCAATTTGTTATTCTAAACGTTTTGAGCATTTTCATGCGTCAATATAAGTATTCTGCTCTCACTTAAGTGTCTTAATTTTTTTATTTTTATTTTTTAATTTGTGTGTTTTTAATTTACTTATCATAATATTATTTCGCTGGATTGTCTCATTTGTGCGCGCGCATCGCCATTTTGAAAACAAACACTTGACCACTTTACCGTTATGTATTCGAATTGGCAAACACTCTGTGGCGGTTAATCAAAATGTTGACAGAATTTGCGAAATTCTATGAAAACAAAGTCACTACTAGAATGCAATGAAATAAATAACTTGAAACTAGTCATAAATCAAAGAGCAAAAGTTAAAAGTAAACATATTTTTTATAAATTTTAAAAATGAATTAAGAAGGTAGTGTTCTGCTCTTGAGTAGTATAGCTTCAGCGTCGCTTGTTTCCTTTAGAAAGTTAAGCTCACTTTTGATATCTTTGCTGCCTGCAAACTGAACGATCGTAATCAAGGCCTTGTATGGAAAACTTTCGCATTTGACGTGTTATCTTCACGAAATTTGACAAGGATTATTGCTTTAGGTAATAATATAATCTTCGAAAAAATTATTGAGATCAGATTACTATAGCATATAACTTCCATACAAACTGAACACATAGTTATCAAAAGAAATATATTATATTAGCTTCGGTGAAGGCGAAGTTAACGTTTTTTCTTGTTTTTAAATAGTATTACATAATATGACTTGTAATTGTACGAGGGTTGCTAGATATATTTCTGGCCTAGGCAACACTAAGTGTTGCCAGGTGCAATCTGACATTTCCATTGGAAAGTTTGAAATTTTTAGCATAACATCACTCAGAACGTTTTGTCATTTAATAGTGAATTGTTTTATTTACAGAGAATTAAAAAAAACCTCTCGATCAAAAAATGGAATTAACACGTGAACATTTTCATATGCAAGACCGTCATGTAACATACCTTCAGATAGAGGTATGCCTATGCATTTCTCCCACCAGCATACATTCGATATTGCATGAACACCTGGCCGTAAAGGTTTGTTCTCGTTGGATCCCGCACAATTTGACAATCGCTCAAAAAAAGGCTCGTGTGGATTGGTGTAAAGAAATGCTGAAAAAATACGATCGCGGTGCTTCAAAAGAAGTTTATAAGATCGTCACAGGTGACGAATCATGGATCTATGCGTATGAGCCCGAAACAAAACAGCAATCGACCGTGTGGGTCTTCCAAGGCGAGCCAAATCCAACGAAAGTTGTTCGTGGAAGAAGCACTTCGAAGCAAATGGTCGCCTGTTTCTTCGGTAAAACTGGTCATGTGGCGACTGTTCCGCTTGAGCAACGTAGGACGGTCAATTCTGAGTGGTACACCATTTGTTTGCCAAGAAAATAATGCGTGGTCAACGACTTTCGTCGCCAGAAGATGCTGTTGAAGCATTCAAAAACCATGTTTTGGAGGTGTCTCAATCGGAGTGGAAAAAGTGCTTCGAAAATTGGTTTGAGCGCATGCAAAAGTGTATAAGTCTTGATGGAGAATATTTTGAAAAACAATAAAACCATTTTCGTTGATAAAGATTCCTATTTTCATTATTAGGCCAGAAATATATATAGCAGCCCTCGTAGTACACAAATAAATGAACATATCGAAAATTAGTTTATTTCGTATCCCAAATCGATCTGCAAAAGATTTATTTTCATAAAACCAAATGTTTGCTTTGATAAAAAGCGTGCCAAACCAAAACCCATAAGTGGATGAAATCCATACATACATATATCACCCAAATTACCATATATCAATTATACTGTAATCCACTTCCAAAAGCACCTCTTATTCGATTCATTTCATTCAGTCAGACCCCACTTGTATCCATATGTTTATTTGCTCTGTTATGGAAAAGATATGATGCGCTGTATAAAAACAGACCTGGTTAATTAACCGGAATGTAGAACCACATATGTGTCTGTTGTTTTATCACTGCTGTATTATTGTTTTATCAAAAACCTCGCCAGCAGTTGATAATTTATATTATTTATAAACAAATATACAAATATCAAATATCTTTTAATCTTTTAATTATTTTCGCTTTCACGGTTGAGTAGCGATTAAGCTTGCCTCAGTTGAAAATAAGCGCTACAAGTGGTCGGAATACTAACTTTACTGCTGGAAAATTTAAGACTGTAACTAAAAACTCTAGTTTTCAGATTTAAATATAGAAAACTTCTCATTAAACATCAAGAAATGAAGACAAAAGTCAGCTTATTAATTATAATGATTATTTGCGCTCTCTGCAGTTGCAGTGCGGCCGAAAGACCAGGTTGGTTTTTTTGGTAATCTTATAAAAAACATTTACTGTTATTGTATTATCATATATTCAGCACACTGCTTACAACCGCATCCACAAGGTCAGGGTCTTTGCGATATGCTCATCAGTGGTTTCTACTACAATGCCGATCAAAATGCGTGTGAGGAGTGGCAAGAGAGTGGATGTAATGTCATCGGTGGTCACACATATGATTTACGCGAAGATTGTGTAAACGATTGTGTAAATGTTAATTAAAAAGTGTTTATTATGATTATTTCACAACAAAATTTTGAAATGTAAAAAGCACAACTATGGATTATAATTCAATTTGGATAATAGCTTAATACTTTTTTGTAGGTGCAACTAAGCTAAAAAGATGGAAGAAGGTTAAGTAAATGTGTGCTCAATAGAAAAATCCGCGGTAAACCAACTGAACCTTCTAAGTGTGTTTTGGAAAAGTCAAAACGATTTTTATTATTATATGTCCATTCACTGTTAAAATGTGATAAGGCACTCACTTTATGGAATAAGGTGAAGACTCAGAACAGAAAGAAAATTTAGATAATTATTTTCAAATATATTTAATCCAACATCTCAGACATATATGTATGTAAATATAGTGCATGGAACCAAAATACTTTTCAGCAATTTTCTGTCAAACATGAAAATACTTCTCACTTATTCAGCGGAAGTCTTACCTCACTTATGTGCTATATGAGGTACAAAGACGCCTCAAATAATAGTAAAAGCAAGCATATGCATAAGCACTTGTGGCACGCGATGAAATTCACGCGACTCATTAATACATAAAACAAATAAATCTTATGAATGTATATATTCTGTACTATTGTATAAGTATACATACCGAAGACATGGCATGTACCTTAGCATGAGAGTTTTTATGTTCATGTACTTTTAAGTGAATGAGTACTTGTGGCAATAATCTAGTCGATTTCGAAGCAGATTTATGTGTGTTTATATGTATGAGTATGTAATAAAAATAGAATATTCACAGGCGCGTTTCTCTTAGATTATTGCCGAGCTACAGCCGCAAATAGCTGAAGCGACAGACTGTGCCAACAACCAAAACACCAACATATGTATACATACTTAAATATCTAAATACATAAGACACTTGTTCTTATCGTCCGTAACCCAGCAAACATGAATTCCTTTCTGCAGCACATAATCGCAACAGAACCACATTTGTCTAAAAAAGAAAATATTGGCTAAAAGTATAAGTTTTAAGCAGGATGGTCCAATACTATCGGTAGGTATGATAACTTTCGGAAATGTTATAAGGTTTCATCTAAAAACACACACAACAAAAAAACGTAAAAAATTGCGTGACGAACTGAGTCAATTTAGCCATGTCCATGTGTCTTAGTGCCTGCCTGTATATACGCGAACCAGTCCCAGTTTTCGAGATATTGACCAGACATTTTGCTCACGTTCTTTTCTTCAAAGAAGCTACACGTCGAAAAGATCGATATCAAATCATTATCTATAGCATATAGCTGCCATCCAAAAAACCCTAAGTCCAGAAGCCCTATTCTGTAACTAGTTTCGAAAAAATTTACTCAAATTTGGTAGAAAAAATGGTTTATTTTTATAAAAAATATATATTCTTTTTGTTTTTTTTAACGCCGTGTTTGTATGTCTTGGAGCCACAATCACTTCGGCGATGTGTTGCTTTTCAAGCGTCATTCTGTTTTCTCACAACATTACTCATTTCTTGCTTCGGCTCCTCAGTGTTACAAGCTGTTGCATCAATGGCGCCGCCCAATTGTCCGTCACGTGATCTACCATTCAATTCCATCTCTTTCATTTGTTTTCTAACTTTTCTTCGAATATCTTTTGCGTTCCTGACTTTATGTTTTCGTTTATTGATATTTGCCTTCCCGACTTTACTTTTTTGTTTATTGACATTTAGCTTCTTTTTGTTCGGTTTCTTTTTAAGAACGCGCTTTGTGAACGGTAAACGAAATGAACCGCTCACGCCAAAGCCCTTTGTGCGTATAAGTTCACCCTTTTCGAGCGAGTTCCTAATGTAACGCTTGACGAAGTAAAATCGCTTGTTCGTATGCGTAAAGGAATAGTTTTCTTCAATAAATTTTTTGATTGCCATAAACGAGACGCCAATACGTGGATTACGCGTTAGTGTTTTAATAGCCGTTTTTACCATTGTTTTCGATGCTACCGCACGTTGTTTGAGATAAGGTCTTTGCATCGGCTGTATGCGCATTTTCGGTTCAGTAGGGCTTGTCGCCGGCATTAGTGCACCGATTTGAATCCAACTGTCAGAGAATACGTCGATTGAATCCTCCGTTGCCTGGTTGAGAGAGATAATTTCGTGGTTTTTATAAGTAAGGTAAATATTAAAGGTTTCTTTGTTAAGCTTCGTACCATTTCGTTCCTAGTTTCTTAATTAAAATTTGTAGAAAAAATATGATAATATGATAATCTTTCTGAAGTATTCAAAAATATTGAAAATATTCGCTTTTTATGAGTTTTACCTGTTTTTTTAAACAAAAGTTTTATGGAAAAAATTTCTTGTTGCTAGTAAAAATTGAGACAGTTGAAAGGATGAAGTCTTATCTTGGAACTAGGGGTTTGCGTAGGTCTCAATATTCAGCTCCGCTTTCGTTCGACACATTCGGCAATACGAGTATATGTTGCAACCCAGATGTGGCCCCTTCAAACTTTTTTGGTTTCCTTGCCTAAAGGGCCGATGAAAGGCAAGCACTTTGAGACTACAGAGGGGATCCAAGCAGGCATCCACCTCGGCTCTCAAGGCTATTCCTTCCGTGACACCTTCAATGCTTGGAAATCGCGCTGGCAGCGCTGCATCGACACAGAAGGAGACTATTTTGAAAGTGTTTAAAGAATTGTAACGATTGGTATTATTTAAATCGACTCAGTCCTATTACTTTCCGGACAAACTCTGTATATGGTATGATAGTCTCTTATGTGATGGTGCTCGGAATAATTACGAAACGTTTAATATGGAATGAAAGAAATCTACAGAAACTTCTTCACATAAAATATTTAGAGAGAAATTTTATGAATTATATTTGTTACAGTTATATTTTATTAGAAATTGTTAGAGATACATACGTACACATATTTATATAGATTACAATTTGATTGATTTTCTTGAATCTAATTTTCACAGTATTTAGTTTCTATATCATATAAGCTATAACCATACTGTACTGTATAATTTCAAAAATCTTTTCTGAAATGCCTGCAACTAGTTGATTTTGGAGAAACGATTTGTCGCAATGGACGAGGTAATGCTCGGATTCCGCTTTGGTAAGGGTGGTGGCGAACACGGGCTCATGGCATATGGATTGGGCACGCAACGCTCCTCTTCGACATTTCGACTATATTGCTTGGGCAACTCATATTGATCGTCTATAACGGAAAATGGCGGCGGACAGAAAGAACTCTCAAATAATGTAGAAGACGATTTGATGCTCGATAAACGCTCCAAATTATAATTCGATACGCTGAATGGCGGTGGTGGTGGCAAGGACAACGGTGGCATTTCCGAAGCTGCTAGTGTATGCCTGCAAAACATAAAATTGCAGATAAAGTATTTGCGATTAAAGTGGAATATAAAATTTAAGTATATAGCTTTATTTTATATTATTTTTTTGAAATCAATAATTATTATAATCCTTAAAGTTGCATCTTCTATCTACCGTCTACTCTTTCTGACTGCAAAAGTGGTAATATTGCGTAAATATATCATACTTACTTTGTTGTTGATCGTCTACTAAGCGGTTCCTTTTTAATGGAACCCATACTCTGCAAGTATTCAGACTCTTGTTCCGAACGCTTTACAACCAAAACATTCTTCGATCCCTCCAACAGTTCCGGATACGTTTTGATGCCGAAATAGGCAATGATTCCGCCAAACAATGCCGAGAGTGTAAAAATCAATGACAACATGCCCAGAGTGAATTGTTTATCCTCTTGCGTAATCCAGGTATTATCAGGTTCCATTATCAAATTCGGCACATATAATGGCAGACAATTGAAGGGAGAAATCGTTGTTTGCGGTATTTCTAACATGCAGAAGGTATAAGTAGTGTTCTCACTAAGTTTGCTAACCAATAAATATGGTTCTTGATACATCTCGCAATGATAATCGATATTTTGTGCTGCCTCATCGACATTCTCACTACTAGCCACTTCTTTCTGGCGGCTAAACCATATCATATTAATTTTCGGTTGTCCAGTGTAATCGTTGATCACCACTTGCACTGAATTATTCGCCAACAAAGTCAACTTAAAACTATAAGTTGGGACCTCAAATTTATAATAGGCCATCGATGGATTGTGGATTGTGCGTTTGCTCCGTAACTTCGTTATATTCGTAATCCTGACGTCTACCGAAGTAGTTTTGCTTGGATATTGCGTGACAGTTGGTTCTACCGTTGGGCTTTGCTCTAGCTCGACGGAATTCGCTACAATGTCTTGGCTTGTGTTGGTTTGGTTAAGTTCAGACAAGTTCTTAGATTCCGGCGCAATAGCTGCTATCGAGTGCTTGAAAACTGCCGTATTAGATACCGCTTCACTCTGGTTTCCACTTGTCAAAATGTGCAAGCATCGCAATTGTATTGTATTTAAATCCTCTGCACTGGAACGACTGCTAGAGCCATCACTATCTATTGGTGTCAATATGCCATTGCTACTCGCGTTTGACGTTGCGATTGTGGTGTTGTTTAGGGTAGTTGTTGTGCTAATTGTTGTGGGTGTTGTTTGGTGCATTGTAGTCGTAGATATTGTCCTCTTAGTTGTTGCACTTGGTCTAGTTGGTTTCGTGCTAGTGCTAGTTACTCTATTATAAATTGTGGTGACTAGCGGTTCGTAAGTCTCGCTCTGCTCATTTATCGTACAATTACCATCTTTAGAAATCAATTCATTCAACGGCTTACCATGTTGAAGTTCAGGAGACTCACAGAAGATGCTGCTTAAAAATGCCTTACGGTATTGCCGATAGAGTTTAGCTAATTCCAGCAATTCACACACACAATTCCACTTGTTGTGCGCCAAACTGATCAGCGTACGCTTCGAACCCAACAATAACGGGTTTAGCGCAGTGCTTGAAATAGTGGTGATTAAATTTTCCGATAGATCAAGTACTTCCAGCACCCCACTCAGGTCGTCAAATGCATCCGCTTCGATAGCGGTGACTCTCGATTGCGTCATGTGTAGATAGCGTAAATTGGGCGTGGCCCGAAACATTTGTCGTGTTAGTGGGCCGTAAAAGAAATTTTTGCTTAGGTCGGCGTATTCTAATTTCTCCAACGTACTCACACCGAATAAAGCCTCTGGTAATATAGTCAAACCGCAATTCATGCGCAAATGCATCAGTGTCGATTGAACTGGCTGGAAGAAAGCGCGATTTATCTCGGTAAGTGGTGTGTCGATGATTAGGTAACTCAGGGAGCGCAAACCTAGCAAGGTACCACTACCAACTCTAGTCAATTGCAGACCAGTTAACGTCAAGAGATATGTGTCCACGAAAAGCGGTGAATTGAAGGCGCCACTTCTAATGCGTGTAATGTTGCTATCACTCACCACCAGCTCATAGATGGGCCGGTTGCAATCAATCCAGGAATTTTGTAAAACACCATTTACAAAACTCTGCTCTCTGATTAGTAGCACGTCGATAACGGTGCAAGGGGCAGCCTTTGGGTGAGTAAAGAAAGTGTTAGGTTAGTAATTTGTGTTTAGCGATTGGAAAGGATACTAATATGCTAAAAACTGCAAATTATTTGAATTATGAAATTAGAATATTTCTTCGTAACTTCAAACATAAATTGTTTTTTTTTTTTTTTGAAAATTTGGAAAAAGTTGGAATATGTTATGTACACTTTTAAGCTCTCTAATATGATCCAATGTAATGTGATGGCTAAGAATTAGTCTCGTATCAACCTAAACAGGAGTACGTTGGAAACAAAGAGATTTTACTACGGTTACAGTAAACCCACCAAGGGATAGGATAATAGACACGCTCGAAAAATTAAAGTGAATCACTGTACATCAAGTATAAACAGGGTTTGTCCGGAAAGTAATATGACTGAGCCGATTAAAAAAATTATTGAATCAATCGCTACAATTCTTTAAAAACTTTCAATATAGGCTCCTTCTGCGTCGCTGCAGCGCTGCGACAGTGTGGAAATAGATGAAATCGGATGGAAACCTCGCCGACTCCCCGCATACTACCAAATCATCAAAAATATCGTCGATCTATCAGTTATGCTCATGAAATACGGAGAAAATGTTTCTTTGATAATAAACCGTATGCATCTGATTGACTTTCGTCAGCTTTGATTCCTGTAAGTTGCAAGAGTTTAAAATGTTCGGTTAACAATAAATAAAGATTCACAATACATTTGCTATGCTCGAGTTGATTATTTGATTTATAGACAAATGACCGAATGTAGAGATGAAGAGATTTGTGATGATCTTTCGAAACATTTTCCAAAAATAATATGCTCTTCATTCTCTCTTTCTCTCTTGCCATCTATTATTTGTAGTTCATTTGTTCGAATATTTTTTTCCCCAAATATTATGAATACTGGTAAATTTCCCTTCTGTTTCTTCAGTTATCGAATACAAAATCAATTAAGCAACTTTTGCCTATTTTGCTTTGACAAAAGAGTGTTGCTGGTTTATCTATCATCCTATATCTATCATTAAACGAAGCCGTGAATTGACACCACAATCAACATATTATTATCGATAAAAAATGATTTCAATATCACAGTTATTATGTTGGCGCCTAAAAGCAGGCGATAAAAGCTACAAATTCCACTATTACTCCACATATGTATTAACATAATTTTCATACAATAAAAAAGTCTCTCAGTTTTCGAGATATCGATCTGAAATTTCGCATACGTCCTTTCCTCTTCAAGATAATGCTTATTTGTCGGAATAGACGATATCGGATCAATATAGCATATAGCTGCGATACAAAATATTAAATTCATGTTCATGTATGGAAACATTTTTTATTTCGATGAGATATTTTAACGAAATTTTCCATGTATTATTGCGTAAAATAACTATACAATCTGCGAAGAAATTGTTTAGATCGGACTACTCTAACATATGGCTGCCATACAAACTGACCAGATATAGGCAAGATTGTTTTATACCAATTTATGCTATCAGAGCTGCTAAGGGTAGTATAGATCAAAGCAACAAGTGTTTAGCTTTGAGTTTTCATGTTAAAAAGTTATCATTATGATGTTAATATGATTTGTTAACTTGGCTATATTTCATCACTAATACTTACCGTGGCAGCCTCGTAAAGCATTTCGTAGAAATAAAGCGCGTCCATACAAGAGATCCTGCAATTAATTTCTCTACATCCGTTTCTGTCTTCCGCAACATCCAAAAGCGGTAGAGAAAGCGTCCTGGGATAACTGTTTTTTTATTAGTTTATTGATTACTTTTTTAATGTAAAAGTACAAAAGCTTTATTTCGCTAAGTATAAGTAAATTTGTTTTAAGCCTACCTGACGCTTTTGTTCAAATTCTCTGTCGTTGTCTCCTCATACGCGTCAGTGTGCTCTGTTACGTAATCAAATTCTTCAGTTTCATTGTAATCCGCATATTTATCGTGGTTATTTCCCATCAGAATGCCCACATAAACGGTGCACGCTATAATGCACAAGCCGGCGGTGAAGAGCAACCAGGCGGTGACCTGTATGCAGATATCGCTCAGAAAGTATGCTTTCCAGCAGCTGTTATGAGAAATTTCGGTAAATTATTAGTATGTTAGTCGTAAATATATTTAATACTCAATGTCTACCATTTTTTCGGTTTCTCCTCTTTGCCACTTTTATGCACATTCCTCGCTTGTGTAGCACGTTTAGGTTTAACAGGCGCATCTTTGTTTTCGGCTGATGACATTGCCCGGTCGCGTAGCTATTTAATACTGAACTAACACTAGAAAATCGGCGATATTAAATATTGTGTACACACGATTATTTGATTATCTCGCAGGAGCTGATTACCCGTCTATATGAGTATTTACTTTCGGCATTTAATTGTCTATTGGTTTTTTATCAGTGCTTCGTTATCTTTCCTTCATATCGAACTGATAACCATATAAAGAATATATTAAATTTGCATTTGATAAACATTGTGTACTCTGAGATATATATAATAGTTACTCATCATGTCTGTTCAAAGCAGTAAAGGATTTTTCTCGAATTTGTGTCAAAACTGACTTTAAGTAGGATCCTGTGAATCAATAGCCATAGAACTGCTAGAGTACGATTTTAGAGTAGAAAGTGAAAACTTCCAACGAATTTTTGAGTATGTAGAGCGTATACAAGGTTTCATCAATAGACCGACAGATTTACAGATAGACATTCGAAGAATCAACTTATCATTAGGTGAACAAAGCAATTGTATAATATACCATGTAAATCTACCTGTACAAAATATATTAGAAGTGGTATTTCTATTATTACAGCTTTTCAAAATTTATTTCGACTACCGCTGGAACCCAACAACGTACACCCGGCTTTTTGCCAAAACAAACAATTTTGTTTGAGCCTTGAGCTTTTTAATGGACCACTTTGCTCTTTAAATATCATAACTGTAAAGGTAATTCCGAGTCGAGTCAGGAGATCTGGATGAAAAGTCAACGTCACCACTTTCTTATATTAGACGTACAAAGTAGATTTGTTGAAGAATGATTTCAAATGATTTCTGCTATAGAGTTCCACCTGAACTCTTCACTCCCCAATATTTTCCATTCAAAAAAAAAAAAAACAAAAAAGAAAAAAAGAACAGATTTGAATAATGCATATATTTTTATTTCTTTTTACGTATGTATACATTTTTGTAGAATAGATCAAGTCGACTAATATGAGGGAGGAGGATTTTTAATAACGTTTCGGGAAAACATGTTTAAAATGAGAAACTTCCAGCGAAGTGCTATGAGTTATGTTGTTACCATCGATGAATACTTGCTGCACCCGAAGAAGTCGATACAGTTGTATCCTCATCACTATCATCTGAAGTTGTTGGTATCATAATTGTGGTCGACGAAGAAGTCGACAAAGTCGGTAAGGTTGAGTTGTCGTTTGCAGTTGTAAAAAACGTTGATGAAGTTTCTGAGTGAGACTCTGTTGTGTTAATGATAGTGGAATCTGTAGTGGTCGACATTATACTTGTTGTAGAGGATGAAGTTGACAAGGTTGCGTTGATGTTTGTAGTCGTAGAAGAAGTTGATGGAGTTTCTGAGTTAGACTCTGTGGTTTTCTCAGTCCTATCAACAGTAGTTGTCGGCGTTATACATGTGATAGAGGTTGAAGTCTGAAAGGTTGAATCGGCGCTTATAGTTGTAGAAGACGTTGAGTTAGCGATTGTATTTGTAGAAGAAGGTGAAGTTTCTTGACTTGTAGGTCTTGTCGGTTCCCTCGTGTTATAATCTGTGGTTGTGACCTTTATTGTTGTCGTTTCCACAGCTATAGTTGTAGTGGCTCCTATTGAAGTTAAGGTCGTCATAATTGTTGTAAGCGTGGTTGTGTCTGAAACAATCGATGAAGTGAAAATAAATTTAAATATTTTAGTAAAATACGATTGTTCACTAATTCTCATCTAATATATGAATTTCTTACCATCACATGTTAGTTGCGCAAAACGGATTTGTGTGCCTTGCAGTTCTTTTGGCGTTGCACATACCGTATCGGCCGCGGAATTATTTTTTATTTGCTTCATGTACTCAATGGTTTCCATATTGTCACAATCGCATCTCCACATATTCCATCCCAATTCCATGTTAATTCCTCTTGGAATAGCAGCGGCTAGGAGTTCACCGTCCAGCGTCTGTAAACGATTATATCGCAAATCGAGCGATTTTAGTGTCGACATAATACCAGTGAAAACATTTTCGGCAATTATGCTCAAACTGCAATTGGCCAACCGAAGTTCCTGCACTGCTGATAGTTTAGCGAATGTATCACCGTTAAGTGTGTCGTTAAAATTCGTGCCGCTCAAGTCGACATACAATAATTTACTGTAGACGGTGCCGCTGTTACCACCCAACCACTCAGTGGGATCATAGATGGCGTTGGAACAACATGATTCCTCTCTTTGTTGCAACACTAAATTGCTGAGACTCGCAGCCATTGGTTGCAAGAAATTACTAGCGCTGAAGGGCAGAGCTTCCTGCTTGAGCACATTAAACAGTTGGAAATTGTCTACAGTTTCTAAACCAAGAAACGTTTGCGCGTTCAAGGCTTTCAATTGCGTACCAACAAATGTTAAGTTCGTCAATTTATTCACCGTTTGGTAGTTAAAAGCATTGTCGACGATCGTATCGAGTGTGCAATTTCGTATTGTTAAAGTGGACATCTTGAAATTCCCTGAGAATGTGGATCTGCTAATAGTATTTTGGTTGAATGTGCAATTCTCTATGATGACATCAAACGGTTTATTTCCGCACCACTCCAAAATGTAATCGAATTCAAATCGTAGATCATATATGGGTCCACCCACACAAATTAATGTCTGACACGAGTTATTGTCTGTACAAACAAAACCCCTAAAAAATATATATTCATAATGTATGTAGTAGTATTGAGGAAAATGAACTACTATATAACTGTGAAAACAACAATATTTTAACGGAAATTATTAGAAGTGTCATAGCAAGTTTCTAGTACATGAAAGTTCTTTAAACTAATTAATTAATCAATAAGTTTGAACTAATTAAATCAATTCAATTTGTAGCTATATGAATGTGAAGGTTGATTACAACTGGACATGCGAAACAAAATTCAAGTACAGGCCGTTATTGTCACTTCTATATGTTTTAGGAGCGTTACCCGTACAAGAGTACAATGTGTCCCACTTAAATTTTAGTTATATTAGATATTTTTTACCATCTCAGTTAAGGAATAAACAAGAACTAATGACCTCACCAAACATTTGATAGATTCCTAGAAATTTAATTATATAAAATTACAATTATATCGCTTATCTTGAAGCGATATAAAGCTACCCTCAGCCAGTTACAAAGTAAGTGGCTAACAATTAACTGTTAGTGTAACTGTATTCTGAAAGTTGTTTGAAGTTTTAGTAAAAACAAATCCTAAAAATTATAACTAATTTTAAGTTTTAAGTCGTTTGAGTTCTTAAGTGCTTGCTTACATGGCCGTCGTTTTTGGCTGAACCTCTTTTAAGAGCTGTACTGAAACATCTGCTGTTTCACGACCTTTTTCCTCTTCGTCATCATTTTCCGCACTACTAAGCTCATAACCCTCTAACAGTTTACCGTTGCGAATACTAGCGACAGTGATTACGTTCTTCATTTGGCTTGGTGCTGCAACTGTATCGACTTCGGCTGAAGGTGTTAACTCATATGACTCAATCGAAAGGCTCGTATTACCCAACACCAAAAGCAATAAGAAAACGATTAGTAGTGGCATAATGAAAACTTTCATCTAGCTGAGAAGTGAAAAGGATATAAGTAAGCGTAAAATGTATACAAATTAAAAGTCACTGTAAACGTCAATGTATTTGTTTGGTCTTATACAGTATTTCTTGTTCACGTTTTTTTTTTAGCCGCACTTGTTGATTTATTCTTGGGATTTTAATTTTCAGTTCCGCTTAGATTTTCACTTGACCATATCATTTCAACCACTTTTAACAAACTGATTTTCAATATTCAATTTCCATATTGCAAGTACCAACAGTTTTGCATATTTAATTTATTTGATGAACAATTAAATATGATTTGCTTATCTGCGTGCTAATCAAGTGACTATTGTTTGAATTATAGCTGACAATTGGCTGATAAATAGAATTCAGTGAACCAGTAGACAAAAAATAAATTCATATTTTTTCTAATCGAAAGAAAGAAAGCTTGATTTCATGGAAATTCGCATATCTCATGAGTTTCGAGAGCAAATGTAAATGTATTAGAAACCACCGAAAAATTATTCTATTTTAATTTTTTATCTTAAATTTACATTACTAATTAGTTGGTTGACTGAAAAGCTAGGTTGAAAGCACGCCTGAGCACAGGCGGTCACATCCGCCGTTCAACAGTTCGCTGTATTCGATAAAAACCAACTTCTGTTAGATTGAAAGATCCGGCTGAATAATGTATATTAGCAATGTCAATGATCTATCTCTTTATCATCTTTCACACCACTTACTCTTTCCAAATCAGCCACTTCAACCCAATCACAAGAATTGTCTGCTGTGTCTCTTTTACCCTTTCCCTTTTCCCTTTCTAACACTACATGGTATGACACATTGTGATTGGTATCAGTGGAGATATAAGACTGCAACGGCATCTATTGACAAAATACGAAATGACTTTTTCGACTACCCAATATTCCCTTACTACTGAAGAAAATTTTGGTAAATGTAATGACAATTAAGTTGAAATTGAGACTAAATTAATTGTTCATTTCGCACTATAAAATGCTTCAAAGCAAAGTCGCACACCAAATAGTAGAGACCATGGAATAAATGGTTAAATGAAGAGAGTCATGCTACACAGCTACATACTTCTTGACTACACAATTATATTATATTATGTATTATTTTTATTATTATATAATCTCAATTAACAACCAAAGACTGAAATATTTCTAAAATTTAAGCTTGACACAATCATTTAATAAATTTCCTGATAATAATCCAAGCTTTCATATTCGTTTTCCTCGACATCTACTGGCTCTGGCGGTAACTTCGCCGGTGCACCCCTACGTATACTCTGCTGCTGTGGCGTGAGCTGTGAGGGATGACGAATTGGTATATAACCACTGGTGTAGCTATTCGTTGCAGCGCCACCAACATTTGGTGGCAATGCAGGGGCACGATGTATGGGAGGCTGATTCATGGAAATATGTGCCACTTTTCTTGTTTTCTCGATGTCTCTGACATACTGCATATAATCGTATGAATTAATATTCTGATCCGGTGTAGGAGGGGCTCGATGTACAGGAGGCTGATTCGTGGAAATATGTGGCACTCTTCGTTGTTTCTTCAACTCAATATCTTTGACGTACTGCATATAATCGTATGAATTAATATTTAAATAATTCTCTGGTGTCAATGAATCACTGACCGATGAATGCATTTTGGAGAGTTCACTGAGCGCGTATGTTTTCGAATCTACAGATGTGCGATTCGGTTTCGGTAGTAGTAGAACTTCGTGCGTTGTCGAAGCAATACGATGCAAACGTTTATTGCCATACAATAAAGTTGGCCGCCAACGGAGTAGAAAATATATTGCTGTCCCCCCTATAACTACGCAAATAACAGTTACGAGTATGGCAATCGTGCAAAACAGCGCTACATCGTTATAATCCAACCAAGCTTCAAGTTGTGGCAAGTGCGCTGATCGGCAATTAAATGGTGAGGTACTCGTTTCATTCTTCGGTATGAGGCAGAAGGTATAACTGCCATTCGGCGCTAAATTATCTATAACGATTTCGCTATTATTCTCGATCTCGACTTCTTTACTTATACTGTTGTCCGTCACCTGAAAGTAGATTATGTGTAAACCAGTCGCACCACCACCGATTTGCAATTGCACACTTCGCGATGATATCGGGGCCACATTGAAAGTGACGTCATAGTCACATAGCTTAAAGGCTACGATATCGCTGCAAGGTAAATACTTTGAAGCTTTATTTCCAAAGCAAGAATTCGTTGGTGGTATAATCGCCGTTGGTGGTATGATCGTCGTTGGAACGAAGGTGCTCCAGGTCATGGTCGTACCTTTGCAATTGAAATAGGTAAAAACGTGTGAAAACCGTATGATTAGAAGAGAGTTTTTATACAGTGAATTAATTGAAATACATAAATTTTGAAATAAGAATTAATACGTCTACTACTTACTGGTAACAGTTTCCGTTGTATTTTCAGGGTTAGCAGTTCCATTTGGTGTTCCTTCCGTAGTATCTTCAGTTGCGATTGGTATTGTTATTGTTCCTGTAATAAAAGTTAAGGTCGTATTGTCGTTTGTTGTGTCGGTTCCTTCCGTAGTATCATCAGTTGCTATTGGTATTGTTATTGTTCCCGTAATAAAAGTTAAGGTCGTATTGTCGTTTGTTGTTGTCGATATGGGTTCAGATGTTTCTTTGGTTGAGTTGTCTTCAATCGTGGACGTCATAAGTGATGAAGGTGGCGTGACAGTCTCACTAGTTGTTCCTGCTGATGTATTGATAGTAGTATATTTGGGTGTTGTTGGAGATATCGTTGTAACTATTGTTGACACTAAAGTTGTATCTGAAATATTGCTAACCTTTAAGGAAATATATACCCTTCTCTATCAAACTATAATACTTTTTTCTGAAATTGTTATTTAAGCCACGCCCTGAGTGTTTTCATCTTGTTTTAATAAAGACTATAAACGTAGCAGTACTATTTTTAAACACAATTTCAGCCATATTTGCGAGTTTTCTGAAAAAAATATTTTGAAAATGCCGCTTGTCCTTTGTGAACACAATTTTAGCAAAGCCTTAGCTACCATTAGGACCGCTCTTGAACAAAAGGAATTCGCGGTTTTCAGACTTGTTGGGTTGGGATTACATACCAGCTAGATCCAGAAGTTGTTTCAATTACTCGTATGTGCGCAACACTATTTCTTGAGATATGGTAATGAAGCGAAAGGAGTCGTTATTACTGCGATATCAAATAATGTACTAAGAAGGATCGTTGTGGTAAAACTTGTAGTTTTTATATTGTACCCTGTTGTAGACGTCGAAAGCCAAGTTGTACAGAGTTTCCTAGAAAGTAATAGGACTGCGTCGATTAAAAAAACTTTATTGAACCTATGGTTAAAATTCTTTAAAAACATTCAAAATAGGCCATTTCTGTGTTAATGCGGCGCTGCCATCGCGATTTCCAGGCATTGAACGCGTCCCGGAAGTTATTCTGTGGAATAGCCTTGAGAGCCGAGGTGCATGCTGCTTGGATCCCCTTTCATCGGCCTTTTCAGGCGAGGAAACAAAACAAAGTCCAGGGGGCCACATCTGGGCTGTAGGGTGGCTGCAGAAGCGTTGCGATGCCGGCCTTGGTTAGGTAGCTGTTCACAAGAAAGGCGCTGTGAGCCGAGGCATTATCGTGATGCAACTTCTAATCGGCTGCGATGTCTTGTCGGACCCGATTGGTCCTTGGTTTGAGTCTCTTGAGGACTTCCACGTAAAACTTGGCGTTAATGGTTTGTCCAGGAGGAGCAAATTCATTGCGGACGATGCTGTTGATGTGAACAAAGGCAATGAGCATCGTTTTCACTTTGGATTTGGTCCTTCTTCCGGTCTTCATTAGCGACCTCTTCCCGGCCCTCAAAAAAGATATGGTGTCACCGAAACACACCACTTCTTGCGAAAGCAACATCTGGGTAAGTCTGCTTTATCAAACGTCTATGTCGCAGATTTACCGAGTTTCAAGAGAATTTAATCGCGTACCTTTGTTCTAACGAACGCTGCATTTTTGGCGGTGCTTGCACCCCTCACAGAAACACGTCGCGTGAAAATGTTTGTTCTGACTATACAGGTGCTCGCAGACAACTGCCCAGCCGGCCGTTCGATAGCCAGGAACGCCCTCTACAGAATCCATTCGGTGCGCACACTCATCAAAGTACAGTCGCGGTGGAAAAAAATCAGTCCTATTACTTTTCGGACAAACCCTGTATTTTAGAAATATTTCTAATGTGAGTTTGGGTTTGAGCGAGAACGAATCATTTTCGTCGAAGAAATTATGGAGGGAACTATTCTCCAGGGATCATGTCCGACGACCCAATGGGGTAAGCAGAGGAAGAGGAAGACCTGCACTCCGTTGGAAAGAGCAGGTGGAGGAGAACCTGGCTTCGCTTGGAGTCTTCAATTGGCACCACCTTGTGAAAAGAAGAAACGAAGAATATGAGGCTAGTAGAAGTATTGCCCCGATTTCATCCCTTTTAGGCAAGAGGATATACTAATATTAGAAAGAGATTTTCATTTCTATTTCTTACATATTGACCTTTTATATTAGTCAACTCATCTGCTCATTTTAATTTATAGATTTTAGGTGATACAAATAGCCATTAAGTGAACAAAGCTATTATACTCTGTAATGTTGCAATAATATAAAATTTATACTTCGAAGTTTTCCGAAAATACAACGGATCTTTGCATGATAACAGATACAGACAAGAATCAAACTAGTGATACTCTAGCGAAACTATCCAAATCTCTAATCCATTTCCTCTCTTAAATAATGATAGTGATTTTGTCAGAAATCTCTAAGGTACTTACCAGAGCTGCTTACATCTGTTCCTTCCGTTATAGCTGACGTCATTAAGGTTGAGTTGTCGATTGCAATTGTAGAAGATGTTGGTATAGAGTTTGCACTAGTCTCTTTCGTTGCTAATGTGGTTTCATCCGTAATAGTTGTGATTGTTGGTGTTGTGGTTGTAGTGGCTGCTGTGGTTGTTATCGTTGTTAAAATTGTTGTAGGTATGGTCGTGACTGAAACGGTAGTTTGTTATTTATGCATTATCATCTCATATATGAATTGCTCACTGTAGCAGCTTATTTGCGACGAACTAACCGGTGTGCCTGCTAAATCTGTTGGTGTTGCACATACCGTATCGGTCGCGGAATTATTTTTTACTTGCTTCATGTACTCTATGGTTTCCATATTGTCACAATCGCATCTCCACATATTCCACCCCAATTCCATGTTAATTCCTTTAGGAATAGCAGCGGCTAGGAGTTCACCGTCCAGCGTCTGTAAACGATTATATCGCAAATCGAGCGATTTTAGTGTCGACATAATACCAGTGAAAACGTTTTCGGCGATAGTGCTCAAACTACAATTGGCCAGCCGAAGTTCCTGCACTGCTGATAGTTTTGAGAATGTATCACCGTTAAGTGTGTCGTTAAAATTCGTGCCGCTCAAGTCGACATACAATAATTTACTGTAGACGGTGGCGCTGTTATCACCCAACCACTCAGTGGAATCATAGATGGCGTTGGAACAGCATGATTCCTCTGTTTGTTGCAACACTAAATTGCTGAGATTCGTAGCCATTGGTTGCAAGAAATTACTAGCGTTCAAAGGCAGAGTTTCCTGACTGAGCACATTGAACAGTTGGAAATTTTTCACAGTTTCCAAACCAAGAAACGTTTGCGCGTTCAAGGCTTTCAATTGCGTACCAAGAAATGTTAAATTCGTCAACATATTCAGCGTTTGGTAGTTAAAAGCATTGTCGACGATCGTATCGAGTGTGCAATTTCGTATTGTTAAAGTGGACATCTTGAACTTTCCTGAGAATGTGGATCTGCTAATAGTACTTTGGTTGAATGTGCAATTCTCTATGATGACATCAAACGGTTTATTTTCGCACCACTTCAAAATGTAATCGAATTCATATTGGAGATCCAATATGGGTCCACCCTCACAAATTACTGTCTTACACGTGTTGTTGTCTGTGCAGCGAAAACCCCTAAAGTAAAAAAAAAGACGAAAGGTATAAATTTTTGTAACTAAGTTGTCTAAAACTAACTTGTGATTTTTTGACGTTGACCTACAAAAAATGATCTTCTTTAGAAGAAATATTCTTTTACACTGTGTGTTTTCAGAGTTTTTACTTTGCTGTCACTCTTTCATCCGACTCAGTTATTTATCTAAATGATGTTCTCAAAATTTCTAGCAATGCCTCCTTAATTAATCAAGTTTAGTAAATTTTCTCTTTTTAATAACTAAACAATGTAATTCTTTTTATTTTGCTTACGGGGCTGCCTGTACTGCCTGAGACTCTTTCAAGTACTGCACTGCTACTTCCACTGCACCACCCCTTTTCTCCTCTTCATCGTAACTTTTTATAGTAACAAGTCCAGCTTCCTCCGTCGTTATGCCTTGGTCGATGTTAGCTACGGTTACTACTTCCTTCGTTGGCGTTTGTGTTACTTTTGTATGGCTTCCACTGGAAGGTGTCACAGTGTGCTCATATGACACGCCCGAGAAATTCACATTGCTCAGCACCAAAAGCAATGAGAAAGCGATGATTAGTGGTACAATCAAAAATTTCATCCAGCTGAGAAGTGAACAAGGATACCAATAAGCATGAAATTTTATACAAAATTAAAATCAGTATGAATCTCACCGTATTCGTTTGGACTCATAGCAAAGGTCATGTACTTTCGGCTTTTTGTCTATTTCATGATTAATACGAAAGGATTTCGATTTAAACATTTTTTCATAATCAAATCAATGTTATATTTACATATACACACGCAAGCTCATTTATATCTATATATGTAAGTATAAAGACCGTGACGCCTCGATTGCCGTGATTTTCTGTCCACTCTTTCGCACTCAACAACTCTCAACAAACTGATTTTCCATATACGATTTTCAAACGCATTTAGCATATCTCTCTATCGACGATTTTTCATGCTTAATTTATTTAGTAAACAATTAAATACGATTTGCTTATCGGTGCACTAATAAATATATGATTATTTGATTTGATAAAGCAGCCAATTGCCTGCCGGTGGATGTGATCGTGTAACGCATGCGGGAGTTCTATCAATGGGTGGTGACTTCTTTACATGGAAATGACTAAGCACAATATTTGTGTATTGACGGTAATGGAAGTGATTTCCGTTAACCCTATCCAAAATGATTAATTTTAACATTTTTCAACTGAAGTGATACAAATATACTTTTTGGAATTTGGATGCAAATATTTTTGTAGGTCTGAGTACCGCACACCAAAGGATCCATACACTTTGTTACATCTCAGAGGCAATAACTACAGTATAGCAATATTTCATCTTATTTTCCTAGACTGCTATTAACGTTTTATTATGTAAATGGGTTAATACGCCTAACGGCATGCTCTAACTTATGCTTTTATAGGGCGTAACCAATAAATCATAATCTTACGGAAAGTTTTTTGATGATAAAAGGAGGATTTAAGATATGTGACACCATTTCAAATAAAATAGAAATAAAAAGAATAATAAATACGGTCAAAGCATTATTGCTTCCGAAATCGAACTTAAGGGTGATCCGTTTCAAGGTTCGTTACATTTTTTAAAGAAAAAATAGAGAAGCTTCAAATTTATTGGGAAATGTTTATCATCATTCGCAAAAACCTGCGTCAGCATTTATTTTTTAAAGATTATTTTTTATCAGGTTGTCCATTCATTGAGTTCAATTTTCGTTGACTCGTTTAAGCATTTCTATTGGTAACTGGCGTATGACACTAGTGATGTGTCGCTACTAGGCTAGAATTAAAGCGGGATTGTCCGTATAGACTTTAGGCTTTACCTATCCGCACAGGAAAAAGTCTAACGGTGTGATATCACACGATCTTGGTAACCAATCGACCGACCAAAAACGTGAAATTATTGAAATATGGACCAATGATTCCACCGATCAAGAATCCACAGTAAAACGGTGTTTTGTTTTTTGATGAAATGGCAGTTCTTGAATCTCTTCAGGTTGCTCTTTGCCACAAATGCGGCAATTTTGCCTGTTCATATACCGTTGGACCTCATCGCTGAACAAAATTTGGCACGAAACTAATCTAGTAAATTATTCGCTTTGAGCGTCCAGTTTACTATAAATGGACAGCCTGGGTAAAATTTGATCAGTTTGTATATTAGAAATACTATATGCTCGCATATTTCAGCCACAAGTTGCTTATATCAAACCTTTATCAAAAGGATCACACAATAATCTCTAGACCACCCTGTATTCATTTATCAATATTCGACGCTAACAAAAGTAGTAAGTTCTAGTTGGTAAATTATACAAATAAATATGACAAAAGGCATGTGTTGGCGTAAAAGGTAATAAATATAGTGATTTGATAATGTTTACATTAATGTAACAGCAACAAAATATTTTTGCTGGGTAAATTGTGGTTGTAAACTTTTATCATTTTATATATCGATTTTTTAATCGATTAATCGATAATTTTTTCACTAAATATCGAAAAAGTTGAGTATAAACGAAGCTGACTTCGGCTATATGAATAAAGATTTATTCTAGAGATTTTGCAAACTGACAGAGCTACAATTCCAAGCACGTTTTCATGAATGAAAAAACATTTCTTTTCTCAGTCCTCCCTCCTTTATTACATCGTTAACACAACATACATAGATTTACATATTCTACACGTATATAGTTTTAATTTACTGATATTGTTCGAGTTCTCATATTTGTGAACATCACCACGCTACTTAACTCGCCACGCTCCCTACATTTTATTATCTCAGCTCCCTGCATTCTCATTCGCTTCCGTCACAGTTATATAGGCCATACTTTCTGGCATTGATGCAGGAGGCTCAAGTGCTAGAGTAGTTGTACTAGACGCCCGTGCTGTTGGTAATGCCGGCAGTGGATCATTTGAGGCACGTTTGTTGCGTGGCAAAACTTCTGCATAACTGACTGAAGTGCATTCATATTTGGGCGCCAACGTTGACATGTAACTGTCAATAGATTCCAATTCTAATGACTTCTTCTCATAATCGGAAGCGACATCTTGTAGACGAAGATAAGCCGGTATTACTTCATATAAGTTGGCATTCATATAACTTTGATTACTCTCAACACTAACAACGGAATCGCGACGTATTATGTGATTGTTGGAGGTAGGACTACTATTGGAAGTGTCGTAGGTGCTGAAATATGATTCGGAAGTGTTAATATGTAAAAAGTATTAGAAAATATAAAATCAAGTGATATAGTAAAAATTCAATAAAAACAAGTAAGGAAGGGCTAAGTTCGGGTGTCACCGAACATTTTATACTCTCGCATGATAAAGTGATAATCGAGATTTCATTATCCGTGAGATTTACCGAGATTTTCGGTGAAAAATTAGGTTAGGTTAGGTCAGGCACTGAGTTATAGTCCGATCACGACAATTTTTCCACAAGGGATACCTCAGCTCAAATACCGTATTTGTGTAAAGTTTTATTCCGCTATCATCATTGGTTCCTAATGTATATAGTATAGAGAGAAGGCATCAGATGGAATTCAAAATAGCGTTATATTGGAAGAAGGTGTGGTTGTAAACCGATTTCACCCATATTTCGTACATGTCATCAGGGTTAAGAAAATATTATATACCGATTTTCATTGAAATCGGTCGAGTAGTTCCTGAGGAATGATTTTTGGTCCATAAGTGGGCGACATCACGCCCATTTTCAATTTTTAAAAAAAGCCTGGGTGCAGCTTCCTTCTGCCATTTCTTCCGTAAAATTTAGTGTTTCTGACGTTTTTTGTTAGTCGGTTAACGCACTTTTAGTAATTTTCAACATAACCTTTGTATGGGAGGTGGGCGTGGTTATCATCCGATTTCTTCCATTCATTTTTGAACTGAATATGGAAATGCTTGAAGGAAACGACTCTATAGAGTTTGGTTGACATAGTTATAGTAGTTTCCGAGATATGTACAAAGAACTTAGTAGGGGGCGGGGCCACGCCCACTTTTCCAAAAAAAATTACGTCCAAATATGCCCCTCCCTAATGTGATCCTTTGTGCCAAATTTCACTTTAATATCTTTATTTATGGCTTAGTTATGACACTTTGTAGATTTTCGGTTTCCGCCATTTTGTGGGCGTGGCAGTGGGCCGATTTTGCCCATCTTCGAACTTAACCTTCTTATGGAGCCAAGAAATACGTGTACAAAGTTTTATCATGATAACTCAACGCAGAATAACTCTTGCCAACAGAGGCTGCTTCGAACGGAGTGGGCAATTTACGAACAAAGGCTTTAGTCTCTTGACTCTACAAGTCACTCATCATCCTCGTCCTACTAAGTGGTACAGAGGCATGGACGATGACAATATCTGATGAGTCCGTGCTACGAGTTTCGAGAAGGCCCTAGCTGCACGTGGATTCTCCAATTGGCTCCAAGCAGCGAGAACGAGGAACGATAACGCGCTGTTCAAAATGCGACTAAAAGTAAGTGGTGCCTTCGCTAAATAAATATTAGCTTATGGTAATCTTCAAACGACCGTAATTGTATTTTTCTCAACTCTATTTTAAAGTTTTCCTTCATTAAAAGCAAGAGACACGTTCCGTGAAATTAATGGTGTTTTGGGATGTGGTATTTAGGAATGGTTTCGACGATTCAGAGGGGCGAAAACGACACCATGGATAAGCCAGCCGGCGGAGGACCTATGACGACGAGTACCGATCAAATCATGGAAAACATCGAGTTAGACCGGCATGTGGTATCTCGTGACATCGCCCAGAAGTTGGAAGTCAGTCACCAAACCATTTAATAACCATCTGCAGAAGGCTGGATACACAAAAAAGGTTGATGTTTGGGTGCCGTGTGATTTGACGCAAAAAAAACGTTTTGGACCGAATCGACGCCTGCGATATGCTTCTAAAAGGGAACGATTCGACGCATTTTTGAAGCATGGTAACTGGCGACGAAAAATCGATCATATACGACAATATCAAGCGAAAACGGTCGGGGTCAAAGACCGGTGAATCATCCCAAGCAGTGGCTAAGCCGGTATTGACGGCTAGAAAGGTTTTGGCAGTCCGAGTAAGAAGGAGGGCTTCTACAATGTGGGTATTATGAAGTTGCCGTCTAGATGGAAACAGATTATCGAACAAAACGGCGCATATTTGAACTAAATCCGATCACTGTAACACTTTTTATAAAACATTGGATAAAGAGCAAAAAAGCGGAAGAGAGATACCTAATATAACGGGTGATTTTTTTGAGGTTAGGATTTTCATGCATTAGTATTTGACAGATCACGTGGGATTTCAGACATGGTGTCAAAGAGAAAGATGCTCAGTATGCTTTGACATTTCATCATGAATAGACTTACTAACGAGCAACGCTTGCAAATCATTGAATTTTATTACCAAAATCAGTGTTCGGTTCGAAATGTGTTTCGCGCGCGTGTTTTGTTCAGCGATGAGGCTCATTTCTGGTTGAATGGCTACGTAAATAAGCAAAATTGCCGCATTTGGGGTGAAGAGCAACCAGAAGCCGTTCAAGAACTGCCCATGCATCCCGAAAAATGCACTGTTTGGTGTGGTTTGTACGCTGGTGGAATCATTGGACCGTATTTTTTCAAAGATGCTGTTGGACGCAACGTTACGGTGAATGGCGATCGCTATCGTTCGATGCTAACAAACTTTTTGTTGCCAAAAATGGAAGAACTGAACTTGGTTGACATGTGGTTTCAACAAGATGGCGCTACATGCCACACAGCTCGCGATTCTATGGCCATTTTGAGGGAAAACTTCGGACAACAATTCATCTCAAGAAATGGACCCGTAAGTTGGCCACCAAGATCATGCGATTTAACGCCTTTAGACTATTTTTTGTGGGGCTACGTCAAGTCTAAAGTCTACAGAAATAAGCCAGCAACTATTCCAGCTTTGGAAGACAACATTTCCGAAGAAATTCGGGCTATTCCGGCCGAAATGCTCGAAAAAGTTGCCCAAAATTGGACTTTCCGAATGGACCACCTAAGACGCAGCCGCGGTCAACATTTAAATGAAATTATCCTCAAAAAGTAAATGTCATGAACCAATCTAACGTTTCAAATAAAGAACCGATGAGATTTTGCAAATTTTATGCGTTTTTTTTTTTTAAAAAGTTATCAAGCTCTTAAAAAATCACCCTTTACTTATGTATATGCATAGCTTCATTGCGCAGAAGCAACGCGTTTTCTTATAAACTTTTAATACACACCTGTGAGAAGTGCGCTGCGCCAGCGTCTGTTCCTTGCGCTTCAAATTCTCCAATGAGCGCTGCTTTGGAAAGATGACTATATCCATTGAATTGGCGCTTGTGGTTTTCACACGTTTACTGCCCTTCAGCAGTGTTGGCTTATGTTTTAGCAGCATGTAAACGCTGGCAATGCCCAAGAAGCAAGTAAGTAACACACCAAGCACGGTCAGCGATATGCCCGTGAACCGCATGTCATGCGACAACCATGTATTATATACTACTTGCAGGTTCGAATTCATGTGCAGTGAATCACAGTTATATGGAGAAATCTTTAAATCATCGTTGGGCATCAAACAAAATGTGTAAGCAGTATTTGGCAACAGATTGGACACAATGGTTGTATAAGTGATGGGTCCCACACAACCCAGCCCATATTGATTGTAGTTAACTGTCATGCTATAGTAATCATCCACAACGCTACTAAACCAAATCAAACCATATGATTCTTTCGAATCGGTTATTTCTAAAAGCACTTCAACACGCAAGTTCGGCAGTTCTGTCAGACGAATCTGTGTTTCGGGCCACAAAACGGTGTGCCAAGTCACCATGGTCGCCTCACCAGGTACCAGGCAACGTACCAATATTGTGTCGTCATCGCCATCAACAACAGCACTAGTTGTGATTGAAGTCGGGTTAGTTGTAAGCGATGATGAATTCTCTCGTGTTGGGGTAATGTACACGTTGTCGTAATCTCCTATTGTAGTGATCGGTTTCAGTGTGGTTTGTTTTGTATACTGTGTTGTAGATGCCATTACTGCAGTCGAATTTGCAGTTATATTCGTTACGCTGTGACATACACGCTCATCCAATACCGATACGTTCTCTAACTCGATGGGCTCGTCACATGTCGGAGGATTGCTTTGAAACATCAGTAATAATTTCATTTCCGTGAGCAAGTCACACGTACAATTCCAGGGGTTATAATTCAAATCGATAGTTAAATCATCATAAATTGCATGTCTGCCGAAAATCAAATAATTTATTGTGGTCAGCTGATTATATGATAAATTGAGGTATAACAGTGTGTCAGTGATTTTGGAAAACACATAATCGGGTAAGTATTGTATATTCGAGTGTGATAAGTCCAAATATTCTACCACCCACAACTTTTCGAACGTCTCTTCGGTAAATGTATTGGTAAAGTTGTTGTAACTCAAATCCAGATATCTCAAGCTGTTGAGCAAACTACTCGATGCTGTCGTATTAGTTATGTGCTTGATGTTGCCTTGTAGTGTAAAGTTTTTTATTTGGTATTTAATATAACCCAGAAAATCGTCACAAACTAATTCTATTGGTTTATTCCGTTGTATGATGGAAAGTATTGTGAAAATGGTAGTAATATTCTTGAACATTTTCTTGTTTAATTCCTCCAATTCTAAGTTCTCCAACTGAATCTCCTTGAAGATGCCTTCTTTAAAAGCGCCCGCAGCAATGGCGGTGACATTGGATGAGCCAATGTAAAGCATACGCACCTTATTGAAATATTCACCGAGAAATCCAAATGAAATTCTCTGTTTCGGAAATTCAACATTATACAGACGCAGCTCTAGGATGGCTGAACAGTTGGAGCTCTGAAAAAGTTAATATTTATAAAGTTTATATTTTTTTATTTACGTATTAATTAATTTCATTTCTACCCACATTAACTGACAAGGCATTTTCGATACTTTTATTCAGTTGGTCTGCACGAGTATTCCCGCAATAAACTTTACACTGATACTCCATGCATTCAGGTACGCTTCCGTTGATGGTGACATTGACGTAGTTTTTTCTATAAATAAGAGATATGTAAAAGTTAGTAGTGGCATAATTTAATTTTTTTTTTGGTAAATGAAGCTTAAAATCTCACCTTTCCAACAAAATACGAAAAGACTTTTTTGACTTATAATTAAATAAATAATAATTTAATAAATAATTTATTTAACGAATAATTTGATTGCGCGGAAAAGTACAACAAAGTAATAACGAACATGAAATCTGAAGCAGAACACAATTTTTTATTTGATTAGAACAAATACCATAATTTGAGGGAAAAGCTTATCATTTACGGTAACAGATAAAGTTATCGTTAGACAAGTTACGTCGCATTATCATCTGTTGTTTCCAAAAACAAACAGTAATCATAATATGTATTTGCTCGATAATGATAATGTAAATCAGAAGAAAATATCTACACGCTATTTAGTTGAGGATGAAACGTGTAACGGCGTTTTCACGCACAGGCTTATGCCATAAGCTTCTAGTAAATTTAGGTTATCAATAGTTGCAGACAAGGGTATTTGGAATATTTGTAATGCCAGAGGCAAGAGGCAAGTACTTGAACTCTTACCAGGGTTGCTTTTATATTTTTGAATTAGAATTAATATTAATCATCGAAAATCGGTTTATTGTTTGTCAAAATGTTCTGGATTAAGAACTGCATACTTTTAGATGCGTTTGAACCAATTTTCGAAGCTCTTTTGCTACTTTGACAGAGCTCTCTCGAAAATATGCGTTCTTAACGAATAAAGTGCCTTTTCAAGTGTAGAAGAACGTTGACCTCCTAGTTTTTTACGAAAAAAAGAAGGCATTCGGTGCCAAGTCAGGACTATACCTTGGCTGACTCATCAAATTGATTTGCTGGGTGCGCAAACATGTAGTTTCTTAATTGATGTATGAGTAATCGCGTTGTCTTGGTTAAAAGTGATCCGTCTTCGACAGTTATTCACAAGTGTGTGATCCACGACCTCGATGGGATTCACCGTATCAACATTAAACACTTTCCATTGATGGAGTTTCATCGTCAAAACTTAAATTTACTTCATCTATGCACCCTTGATGAGTTAACCCACTTCGAAAATTATAAAAAAAAATCGCGTGAAAATATTTGCGATTCAGTTAAATTTTTTGTCGAGAAGAATATTTTAAGTTACTGTAAACATATAGCGCTCACGTGTCAAAACGTTCTGAGTATGCATGACATAAAAAATACCGTATTTTACGATTAAGTTGTGAGTTGCCAGTTCAAACATCAGGAATGCTAAATTCAGAAGTATAAAAGGCAACTTACGTATTTAATAGGCTCAGAAACATTTTGTTTTGAATCGTGAGAGTAGAGTATTTCATATGAAATTTAATGAGGCTTTACAAATATATTTGGGGAAAATGAATATTGAATTTTTTAGGTTATATTTTCATCGCTCAAACTCACAGTATGGTTATTTAAAAAATTGGACAAAAGACATAAAACCGTCCACTAACTAAAAAAAGGCGTGCCATAATCAGTAGACAGTAGCCATGCTTAATGCAAATTTATCAGCGGTTACTATACCCAGGCTACCATCCATTCATAATAGGAATGTAAATTAAAATTGAGGAGAAATTAGGTAAGAAAAAATATTTTGTGCTAAATTAATGTACTTGGTAGCTCTGACTAGCTTTTTAACCTCCAAAAATAGTTAATGAAATCAAATGAAGGCTGCCTCAGTTAGTAAATATCTGTTTTGGACAAGGTCCTAAAATATATAATCAGAGGAGAAGATAAATATTAACTCAATCTTTAATCACACTCTACATAAACCGTCTGAAAGTTACAAATTTTGAAATTCCATGCCGCACACTTGCAGCTTAATTAACATTAATTGGTATACTCACAAAAATTTCAATGCCGACTCTCCATGTTTAATCAAATATTGCCAGCTATTCGCCGCTTCCGTTATATTTTGCTGTCGGTTCACATCCACAGCCGCACAACTTTCACACAAGAGCACAAGTAGAGTTAATATTTTTAAGTAGCATACGAAAACTTTAGACATTTCAAACGGAGAGGAAACTTTCACACAGCCAAAACGTTTACAGGTGTCACAACTTTGCCAGAATATTGCAAAAATGTGTCAAAATAATCACTAATTATTAATTTTTGGTACTTTCTATTTATTCGTTTATGATAACGGTATTTCACAGTGTGATAGTATATGTGAGCGAATTTAATTACATTGGTTTGCCGCTGGTTGGCCATTGACACAACTACAAATAATCCTAAGGCGTAGGAAGTGATGGATTAAAGTGAATTCGGCGCACTCATCTATACACACACACAATTACGGTGGACTCACATATATGCAAGTATGCTTTTTTATGATACCAACTAACACACGCGTCTATTATTTGTATTTTGCACCATCGGATTTAGTTTATTTTCCGCGCGTTCCACTTAGCGGCGTGCAACTCAGCCTGACAAGCGCCAAAGTACTACTGAGCGTATGAGTGACATGTAAGCGGCGTATAAGGACCTGAAATCCCATGCTACAGACTGGCCTATCATTGCACAGTGCAGCAATTTCGATGGCTAAGAAGTAATATTTTTATATACTTTATGCTAATTCTTAATGTTATGTGAAATATAGCTGCAGGCGCACCTGCTCGGCTGATTGAGCGTTCAAATGCTTCCGAAAGTCTGGATCGCTATGGAAAAACTTTAATTTTTTCTAAAAATCTCGATGCAAACGTGGCTAAGGTGTATGATACAAGCTTGTACATCGAATTCAAGCTCTTACATCACTATTATGTCTAGCAATTAGCGTGAGTAAATAGCAGCCGTATTTTAAGCCCGCATAGTTTTAGGCATGCTCAAATACTTGATAGTACCATTTTTAATATTACGCCTAATTGAAGGCAATATTTTTTAATACATGACAATTGCAGTATCGATACAAGAATTATCAAATTCGGTTTGTGTCTTCGCTGAAAAAATTTTCATTTTTTATCAGTGCCCCTAAATGTAGGCAAAATTTCAGTTTTCAGTTCCCTTATTATACTCTGAACAGAGTATACTTATATGCAAGACAAGGGGGAAAGGGTGGACTCCATTTCGTTATGTCCGACTCTCTGTCTGTATATAAGCGAACTTAGTTTTTGAGTCAAAGATCTGAAATTTCTCACACGACTTTTTTCCTCAAGAGGCTGATCATTTTGTTGGAACCGCAAATATCGTACCACTAAAGGATCTAATTGCCACACAAACGAAACTATCAAAATTCAATCTTTGTAGGGAAAACTTTTTTATTTTAAAAGATATTTTCACGAAATGGTTTAGTTTCAAAGGCAACGCTACAATCTTCGAAGAAATCGCTCAGGTCGGTTCAATATAGCATAAGGTTAGGCTAGGTTAATCTGATAAGCAGGTAAGCCACGCATAGACCAGTTTTCGTTTTTAGCGAAGCCAGATGGAGAGCTGTTACATAGTTGAAGACAAGTCGTATTTCTTCAGGATGCCTGCTTTTGACGTGGATTTCAATAGGTTCAGCGGTCTCACCATCAACACCTTTTGAGTTCTTCATTCTGTAAAATGTTTAAAGCGTTGTCTTCTAAGTGACGAACAACTGCAATCTGCCTCTTGAAATAAATTATTTTATAATATTTTTTCCCCAAAATGCATCAAATAGATCCACTTTGCGGCGTGAGAAACGCCTAGCTGTGCATTGACAAAAAATATTAATAAAAGCTATAATACTGGGGATAAATGATAAACAATGAATGAGTACGGTTTTTCGGGAGCAAAGCCAACTGATAAGCTTACCGATTACAGCAACTAATAAAATGGACGTGACACTTGTTTAGTAGTATGTGATCGTGTGAGTGGGTTAATGTAGGAACAGGTATTTTGGCACCGAAATGAAATTTAGTAAAAAGCAAATAGTATTATGTCTTTTAGAGCAGACAGCTGGATGATTTTTTGTTCTTTATTCTAGAACTTTGACTTTTAGAAACTGAAACCTTTTCCATAATTCTTGACAAATGAACTAAGATCAAACATTTTTAAAATATGATATACAAATTAAATTCAAATTGGTGATACCTTATAAAACCAATATCGCCTGTCTACAAAGGCAAGGCTTCTTGGGTTCAAGGTACCTCTTTTGATTCGAAAAATACATACTATAACTGCCAAGGGACTATCTGAGATATCTAACTCCAACAACCCAATCCTCATGAATTGGAAAATTTTATTTATTCTAAATTCGAATTTATTCTATTCCATGCATTGGATAGTCTGGAAAAAACTGGCTACCATCCTTGCGCTATTTATCAAACTGATAATGCTTGATATCAGTGCTGTATAATAAACGGACTATTTCGGTTGCATAAAACAATTACGTGAGGTAACCGGTTGTAAAATTGTAATTACAGGCAGCACAGTAGATAATTCAGGCTTTATCTTCGTGGATAGCTAAACAGATTATTGATGCTCTCAATACCTTGAAATAACTATGTTAAAAATATCATAAATCATATGCACCTATGGTTCGGAGTTATCAGACCGCATAAACTAACTTAATGCAAGACTTAGTCGAAAGTTGTTTTCAAAACGACCGCTCTGCAAAAAGGTAGATTTTTCTTGTAATATAAATAATTTGAAAAGGGTCTAAGTTATTTTGGAAAAGATTGTAAAATCAACAGCTAATTATCGAGACACTATGGTACCTTCCATAACTTAATTTAATTCAAAATCTTTTCGAAAGTAATTTTCAAAGTAATAGCTTATCCTGAGAAAGCTTCCTTTTTAAACCTAACTAAATTCAAAATATAGTCTATCAAAAGCAGCTTAAAAATCGACGAAGAAATGGTTTGTGGCGGGTCCTTTCCAAGATTTGGCGTATGGGGAATATCTCCGTCAAGATCGGGAAGGACTTTTTCGAGCCGTTTGATACCAAACGAGGTTTCACAAAAGGCTAGTCCATCTTATACGACTTTTTAATCTACTGCTGAAGAAAATAACTCGAGCTTCAGATCTGAATAGAGAAGATAAAATGGACTCCGGACGCCGATGACATCGATATCATAGGCCATAAAAATCACGCCACTAGTTCTGCTTTCTCCAAGTTTCACAAAGAAGCGAAGCAAATGGGTGTGGTGGTGAACGAGGGCAAGACAAAATATCTCCTGTCATCAAATAATCAGTCGTCGCATTCGCCACTTGGCTCGCTTGACACTGTTGACAGTTATAACTTCAAAGTTGTAGATAATTTCGTCTATCTCGGCATCAACATTAATACCAACAACAACGTCAGTGTCAAAATCCATCACAGAATAACTTTTGTCTCTTCGGACTGAGTAGGTAATTGAGAAGTAAAGTCCTCTCGTCGAACAAAGACAAAGTTCTACAAGTCGCTCAACATCACCGTCCTGCTTTATGGTCCAGAGGCATGTAGAATGACAACATCTGATGAGTCGACGTTACGAGTAATCGAGAAAAAGATCCTGTAGAAGATTTATGGTTTTTTGCGCAGTCGATAGAACGATGAACTGTATCAGATATACTACGGCATTGACAGAGTACAGCGAATTAAAGACAGCGGCTACGCTGGATGGGTCGTGTCGTCCGAATGAATGAAAACACTCCAGATCTGAAATAATTCGACGCAGTACTCCCTGCACATACATAATATTAATTGATTCATAAATAAAATCACTAAGCCAAACCAATCTCATAACTTTTTCGAAACTAATTTTCGAAATATTGTTAAGCCATCTTACTCCAGTAAATTCCTTCCCTTATTGAGACCATTTTTGAAATCAAACACACAATTTTTTCAACATTTTGTTTTTCATCATTTAATACGTTTTATCTGTTGTTTTTTTTCTAATCATTTTCAATCATTTGTGTTTTGCGCCATCTATATTAGTTAAATATATTACTATCGCATTTCTTGTAATCGCTAAAACTTATATATTAAATTTTTTACACTGTTTTATTTTCATTTTAAATTTAATTGTATATGTATTTCGTTTACTCTTATTATGCGTTTCATAAATTACAATACATACATACAATGCTGCTTTTCATTTTGTTGCGTCGCGAATATTTCATATTTATAATCTCAAATATTTCACATATTCAAAATGCAATGAGTGTCATATACATACATATATATTTTTCCGCTTTTGTTCTATTTAATCACTATTTTAGCTCTTCTTTTGAAGTATTTATATTCTTTGTGCACGAATACTTACATAAATACATATGTGTGACTTTGATCCGCAGAAGTCTGCGATTTGAGTTTGGGTCTCTGCTGCCTAAGAACTCAACACTGTATCTTCTAAGTTTCTATGTAACTTTTAATTTTAAGCACACCTTCTTTAATGTTTTTAGAAATTATTACTCGCAAGTATTATTTTATTTTTTTTTATTTAAAGCGATAAATATTTAGTATTTCCTTCACACATACATATGTACAAATATTAATTTTTTACTCGTAATTGAGTATAATCAAGAATGCGAAAATGTACTTGCAAATGGACTTTAATTCGACCAAGGATACTGTGAATGCGTACAGCGCTCAAATAAAATGTTTGACATAATTTAAAATAATTAATTTAATAATTATTAAAATAAGAGCTAATCCAAATTTATGTTTCATCTAAAGGGTAGTTCAAGTAAAGCTTCACCCACATAAGCGCTTAAATGTTAGCTAAGTATAATATCTCTACGAAGTGAAAGATATGGTTAATCACTTGATTATGGTAGGGTAGCTCAAAATCCGTATGATTTTACGCAAAATATTTTCTTTATCGATGAAATAAATTTTTCATACGATGGCGATGTTGAAAAGCTAAGCTTCAGTATGAAAAAAGATTGGAAAATTTAAAGGTAATCCCGAAGAGGCCATTACATTTAACCAATATTTTTCGAAAATGCTGCTGAAAACATCATTTCGGCCAATATTAGATATTTCCAAAAAATAAAGCCATAAACTTGAGTCACATTCGTCGGAGCCACAGAGGAGATCTTGACAGAGTCTACTTTTTTAGTTGCTGTGTTCGGCAATTGGTAAACTTCCCATACACTTTGAACGCCTAGATGTAGGCAACATCTTTTGAATTTTTATTCATATATAGAGCCACTTTGGTGAAAAAAGACAGGACGTAGTTGTCAATCTTTTATAATGTAAACTCAAGACAGACATGATTTTAAAATTATTTCTATTCAAGATTTTTTTATTGAAATTAATAACTTTATGTTGGTAAGGTTGTGGAAATAATTTGGTCGCGGATCTACGAGTGCCGAACTGTAGGCAATCGGACGAGTTGCGGATGGTGCAAGTCATTTTGGTGCCAATAAACACTAAGCAGTACCATTTTGTCGCCATTCAACACCCGCATAAGTCAAAGGTAGGCTCACTTGAGTCGGTAAGCTTATGTTATCAGGACAGCAATGGAGGAGCTCCCAGTGAGCCACAGTAACGTCCAGAGACTACGGTGAAGTCTACTACTAATATAGTTTAAGCCATGAAACCTTTTTCCTACATAGCTCCCGCTTTATGTTTAAACGTATCGCGGTAAGTTTAACAACTCCAATAAGAGTTAATTTCAACATGGATCAAAAAGTCCAAATTGAGAGGCCTCTAAGAGGTAACCGTGTATCGAGAAATCCCACTGCTTCGGGCTGGATTTGGGGATGTAAAATTCATGTAATGCTAACACGAGTTTTACCGCAGAAAATAGTCATCGAAAGAGGTCATATGTTTCAATGGGAGATACAGGAAATGATGTTGCTAACTTTATGTAGTTGCCATTTTTTTTATTTATAAATGCTCGTTTCAAATGTTTTTGAGTATGACATATCTTTCTAGCATAGATTACTAGATTCAACTAAATTGAATTAAGTTTGATATCAATCATTTTTGTAAGGCGGAATATCGCTTTATTAACCCATTGGACTTCAGTGCCACTTTCATGATGAGCTGATAAATATTTTTGCCAATTCGAAAGATAGTTACAAATTTATAATAGGATCAAACTATGTTTTCACTTTATGTCATAATATCGCCTGCAAAAATCTCATAAGTCACAAAAAAGAAAGTTATCGCATACAAATGTATGTATAAAAAAAGGTATCTAGCATTCTTCACATTATTATTCTCATATCAGTAGCTGTCAACAATATGCTCTGATTTGCTTCAATTTTTCTTTAAATAAGTGATGTTTACAACTAAAATTACGTAAGTTAAAGTAGGCTTCACACTAAACTAGAGTTGTAAGTTATGCGTAGTTAGGCTTATATATTTGTATATATGTATTTTAATGAGTAAATCTACGAACTAATTAAGCCGACTACACAAATACAGTGCGTAAGAAAAGTGTTAGTACCGCGTAGGAAAATTAAAAGCACGCTTCACTTAGCTACATATATTTTACACACACACATATACACGCACGCACTTACACTATAGATTACAATATGGAACTACATACATTTTATAACTCTAAATTTAGCGGATGGTAATTGAAAATTCATTACAGTAACTTCAAATGCTTATATAGTAATTAATTGATTTTTTTTTCTGTCAAATCAAATAAATGTTGCTTATATTTATGGAATTTGCTTTCTACATACAAATGTGGTGCTTGACGGGAGCTGTCTGCGCACCTACTACTAAATATACACACATACAATTACACGGAGGGTATCAAATTTCAGCACATCATCGCACATAACATTTAATTACATACATTTAATCAGACTTAAGAACTAATTTCATTTTGCATATACAATTCTTTGTATTAGTATGTATATGTATGTGTGTGTGCTGGACAACTCAGCGTTTTTATTTTGTGTTTCATATCATTTCATTTGTGCAGTTACTTAGCTGTTTTAATTTACAGTTAATTGTTTCATATTTTATTTATAACTGATGCATACATACATACATACATACTGCTTAACTTTATATACTTGTATGTATGCATATCCGTCTGCGCAGTCAAACACGCATACTTATAATGCAGCGGCCAAACGAAGGGATTATCGGAGGGGAGCACAGCAACTGTTTTGGAGAATACTCGTTTTTTTATTCGGTGTTATAATTTCATGTATTTTTAGCTTTATTTACTATTTTTTTTATCGCGTTTATCGCCTCCTTGCCGCCGTCGCCATGTGTTGTTGAGTAGTTTCACTTTTATCATTTGCTTTTTAGTTATTTATTTTCGTATGTTTGTTATTACATTTGCTTTTTTATAATTATTTACTTATTTACAGGTGTGTTCCTCGAGCACTTTCACACAGACATCACATTTGACCTGGCAGCACCAGTGGAATTTGCAATTGCAGCGTTCGCGCACCACAATGTTTTTGGTGTTGTAGCCTCGACCGCAGCATAAGATGCCGCAACCATCCAAGCCGGCGGATGTTTTATTGCAAACGCGACCATGTGTGCCTGTAAGTGGAAAATAATTAGCGTAAATTCATCAATAATTTTGGGTTGGCAGAAAAAGAGCAAACACTATAGAAAAATTATATCCTTGAAGGCATGCAAGGAATTTTTCTATATCAGAACTTTATTTGCGGTTTTTTATGCGTGCAATAAAATTGGGAATCATATTTCAATGTTTAAAATTGTTCGATTTTTCAGGATCCTGAATTGGTTGCTCATCAATATATTTAAGTATAAGAATGCAGTTTGAGTTATATTTTACTAAAATTTTTTTGTCGGGATCCCGAAATGGTTTTCTGCCAATCCCGAAAACTCAAAAACCCCTCAAAAACTGCAATTATTGTTTATATGACTTCAACAAATTGCCAATCATTTTTCAATGTTTAAAATTTTTCGGGATCCCGAATTGGTTGCTCATCAATTCCGAACTCTTTGAAAGCATTTTAATATAAGAATGCAAATCGAGTCATTTTTCATTAATCTATTCTTTGGGATCCCGAAATGGTTGTCTGCGAATCCCGAAATCCCCAAAAGCACTCAAAAAATGCTGTAATTTCCTAAATGTAAGAATATGACTGGAACTAAATCTTAAAGTGCAACAAAATTTCAATTATATCGGAGTCCCAAAGAATAACAATCATATTTTAGCCTTTGAAATTTTTGGGTATCTCTAAACAGCTATTTTTGATAATCCCGAAATCATTGCTTAAAGACTGTTGTAATATTCCAAACGTACAGATTTTATTTAAGTTAATTTTGTAAGGCAATCAAATCTTTAGCTTCAAAAATTTTCAGGATCCCGAAATAGGTTTCCTCCAATCCCGAAATCTCGGGATTCACTAAGTGACTTGAATTCGATTTCCATATACATACATACTTCTACTATTTAAAATCAGTTTCTTCAACTTTAATTTTAAGTTTCTTTCTTTAACATTTCTCTGTTAGACTTCTATGCCTTTTGTTTTATCTACATACATACATACATAAGTACATATCTGCAAACTGATTTAATTTTCATTTCACTCACCTGGCCACTGCAACTGCCGGCTATTGCGACACCAATCTGGGCTCTCATCCAGATACACCAAATCGTGCGACGTTGGCATTTTATACTGCGTGTCTTTCACTTGCAAACGACCACGTTTATTCAATTTCACAACCGTAGCCTCTTCATACTTTTCACGCAAATAGTCGCCTGTAAAAAAAAGCAGTAATCATGGTATTAGTAAAATTGCCCAGTTGGATATATTAGTAAAAATATTTATAATTTACAAAATATAATAAAATAGTTCTTTCATCTACATTTTTACATCCGATTTTCTTCTAAGTTTTGACAAGTTTATATGGCACATATATCAAATGATTACTGTATATGTTATTTGGATATGAACTTCACTTTTGCCAGCGATGCTGTGCGCCATCTAGTCATCTACCGAATCGTGCTGTAAGTCGATAAAGCGGTTTTTACAGCGAAGTTCTGAACCAGAAATGTTAACAAAATGTGCAGTGCATTATGTTATTAACATAGCTGTTAGACGTGAGAAACATGATGTTGTTAATAACAGTGTAAGAAATTGTTAGATGGTTACATTAAAAAATGCTAAATATTGTGTTAATATTATTTCTTGTCAATTTGTGACGGCATCATGCAAGAAATTTAATGCCGGAGCTAGTATACAATTACAGAATGATTTTTATTTTCGCTAATACTTAGCTTTTGAAGTTACCAAACATTAAGTTGGGAACTCTTATTCTGGCATTCACTGGCGTTTTTCTAAAATACTTTATATATGAAGGTTTATTTGTCTCAGTATGACTAAAACTAGTTAAACTTAAATAACATACCGATCTCTCTGATCGATGAGAGCTGCTGCCAACAGGTGATCAAACTGCATGAACCAGAGACACCATGACATTTGCAGGTGATGCGCGTTTTCTTGAGGACAGCCTGAAATGAAAAAATATTATTTTGAATGATTTTATATTTTCTGATTTTTTATATTTTCTTCTTGAATAAAATAAAGTTCAAATATTAAATTTTTTCTTGCGAATTGTTCATTATATGGAAGACAAAATAATGTATTTTACTAAGTCGATAGGGCTGTCTTTAATTATTGTGCCAAATATAATACAATATAAGCGCGATCTGTCAACCAGTTTGTTTACAGCTGCTGCTTAAGTCGGTACACCTCAATAGTGCGAGGCGAATTTTACAATGGAAAAAAATATCGAATAAAGAATTTGTCTCAGATTTTTTATTTCAAACCAAATTTCGTGCGCGAAATCGTTACAAATGTTGGAAAAGGCTTACAGTGATTCATTTTTTATCAAAAACACAAGCCTACGAGTGGTACAAACCTTACGGTCAAGAGATCGTTGAAAAGATGCCTTATTCTGGACGACCGCCGACCAGTTCAACTGATGAAACTATTAAAAAGTGAAGAAATGGTATTTGAAATTCATCAGGCAAATGGTAAAGCGATCGCAAAAGAATTGGACATCTTTAGAGAATCCGCTCGAATGATTTTAGCCAATATTTTGCGTATGAAACGTACTCTGGCTAGACTCGTCCCGATAAAGCTGATTTTTTGTCAAAAAGATTACGATTGTGACCTAATTTAAGGCCACTAACGCAATGATCACCATCAATCAACCACCGCATTCACCAGATTTGGCTCCGTGTGATTTTTTCCTGTTCCCTGAACTGCAATTGTCGCTCCGTGAAACCCGTTTTCAGTCGATCGAAGAGATAAAGCAAAAATCTTCGGTATCGATCTGAAATTTTGTACACGTTATTCCCTCCGCAAGCAAGCAAGGAATCAAGTGCTTATATGGAAAACTTTTTCATTTGAAGATAGATCTTAAAGAAATGTAGTATGGGTTTTTGTCCATATCAATGTTACAATCTCCAAATATATTATTCAAATCATCATAGTATATAGCTGTAGTTCAAGCTGACCGATTAAATTCAACTTCATCTAGGGAAGTATTATTTACTGGGCAAGGCTATTATATCTTTGATGCAAGCACTGTTAAAGGTTACTTGTTTTTTAGCCTCGAGTTGTTTAGGAAATGCTACGCTGGATGCTTTTTTATGTGGAAAACATACTCGAAGATTAAGCATGGCCACCTAAGGACTAAAAAATATATACTGTAGATATGGATAATTTTTACAAAATTTTTTTGAAAATTTAAATTTTCAAAAATTACGCAGAAAGATTTAAAAAATATGAGTGCATAATACAAGTTGAATGCTTAAAGCTTTTAAAATCGAGCAAAGGACAATTTGACCCACAAATCTGAACAGCCAGAAATCTTTGATACTCCTTTAAGCACAAATTGAAACCTCAGTGACACAGCAATTACTTTATATCTTGACCATTGATAAAAATACATACCTACACACATATGTATATGTTCTAGTGAGTATGTGGGTCTGCTGCAGCGTTTTCCGGTTGCGCTGGCATTCATTCATACAAAAGAATTGCTCATATTTCCTGCTACTTAGCGAAATAATTTGAAACCTTGCCACAATACAAATACGAAGACTTGCTGCTGTCCACTCACACACACACACAAGCATCAGCAGACTGATGGGTGTACAAATATGAACTGACACACACAGTTGTGAAAAATAATCCTGACACAAGAGTGGTAAACATAAGAAAAAAACGAGCGAGAAATATTGAAAAAAAAAATAAAAAAAAAATAAAAAAGTTCAAAAGAGCGTTGGACACAAATGCATATGTATGTGTGGGATAATGCGGTGTTATGTGTTTGGATATGCTTGTGTATAAATATCTGTGAAATATAAAAAATGAATTGAATTTGCGATTTGTGTGTTGGCATTTGGCAACGTAAACAACCACTTATTGCTGCCACAGCGCCACTGCAGCTGCCACAGACGTTGTTGACTTCCTTACACATTTATACGAGGATTTCCAGCTAACTGCCGGCGTTGCTTGTGGAACTAAGCGTAGTCAACAGCATTTGTATGCAAGTGTGTGTGTGTGTGTGTGCTTCTGTCACATATGAAAGCGGACGACGACAAATGATAAGAAGAATTGCACATAAAATGTTGCAGAAAGCACCTCCTCGCGGTAGTTAGTTAGCATGTATGTGTGCATGTGGCAACATGGCTGCCTACAAGCAGCGACACAAGTGAAGCTGCAAAGTCATGTGGCCGTGGCTGTCGGCAAAAAACGAACTTAAATTGATGCAACATTACAATTGTGTGGCATATCAAATGTCAAACAAAGCAGACAGACGAACGCTTAGTAAAAACAAAAAACAAGGACGGCGCAACAATAGCAACATCTATTGCTTTGCTTGCTGTCTGCGTGCAACCAGCTTTGGTTGCAAAGAAACTTTATAAGAACACAGCAAGCACGCAAATATGCAATTTTTAGCGGCAGCAATAGTAATGGCAGCAACAACAACCAAACAACAATATCTGAAGAATATTCGGTGTGCGGCGCGCGGTGTACAACAACAACAAGTGCATCAGAGCCAGGAAACGCGCAGTGAAATACAATCGATATTTGTTGTCATTATTTCAGTCGCCAATAGTGAAGCATAAAGCAAGCAGTGGCAATAAAGTTCGTTGCAAGAATATTGCCACTGATAAAAGGTACTGGAAAAGAATGAAAGAAATCACCAATCGACTGATAGCGCTGTGAAACGCAAAACTGTCTATTAGTTAGGCTTGATTTTGTAAACACAAATAGGCAAGTACAGGGTGACACCATTAGCTTTTGAGCTTCTTGTGCAATATATTAGGTAGTCGAAGAAGTCTTTTCGTATTTTGTAGACGAACAGTTACATCTGTTCAAAAATGAGTGAAAATAATGCAGAAATTCGCTAAATTCTGAAATTTTTGTATAACAAGAAAAAAGTTAACTTCGGTTGCACCGAAGCTAAATATCCTTCACAGGTGCATTTCTGTGTTCAGTTTGTATGGAAGCTGTATTTTTTAGTAATCCGATCTGAACAATGTTTTCGGAGATTATATTTTTACCTTAAGCAGTAATCCATGTCAAATTTCCTGAAGAAACCAGGTCAAATGCGAAAGTTTTCCTTACAAACCCTTGATTCCGATTGTTCGGTTTGTATGGCAGCTATATGCTGTAGTGTGCCGATCTAAACAATTTCTTCGGAAATTATATTGTTGCTTTAAAGAATGTTCTATACCAAATTTCGTGAATATTTCTCGTAAAAAAAAATGTTTCCTTACAAGCACTTGATTTCGATCGCTCAGTTTGTATGGTAGCTATATACTGTAGTAGAATAATATCGGCGGTTCCCACAAATCAAAAGCTCCTTATGGAGAAAAGGATGGATGCAAGATTTCGAGCAATATCTCCAGAACTGAGGAACTAGTTCGGGTATCCTTTTCATTTGAGAAGTACAGCTCAGCAATTGATCTCTTTTTGTATACGCCTCGAACATACATATATAAGGCAGCAATATGCGACGAAAGCGCTGACTTTGTCACTCCGACTAACGGCAATTGCTGCTGCGGAAACGGAAGCAGCTTATGTCATTTGTTGTTGCTGTTCATAACACTTGTTTGTTACTGTTACGCTGCAGCGTTGTTGCTGGCGACATGCGGTATATTACATTTTTACACTGCCACACAAGCCGTCTGCAGCCATCACTACGTGCATCACGGCACCAACATGCAACTTTATTTGCTTTCGTTTCACGAGACAACAAAAAAAAAAAAAAAAATACAAACGATCTTGTCCGAAGTTGATTGTCTCGTGTCTCACTCACTGTGTGAGCGGCTGCCAAAAGAACACGTCCAAACACACAAGCTCAGTGGAGCATCACAACGCTATCAAAAACAGCAAGTGCAGCAGCAACAACAACTATTACAAGCAGTTTATTACATACACATGTATATGGTTTCAGGAAAAAATCGAACTTTGTGGGCAAAGACAACACCTCCAAAGGAACAATACCCGCAATGCACCCAGTTTTTATTAGAATTTCTTTGCTTTTTTCGCTGTTTTGTTTGCGACTTGGTCAATTGAAGTGTCTGCCACATTCGGCGCTCATATGTACCGCTATATATATATGTATATGTTTATATGTGCTGAAAAAATATTGCACAAATGTTCGTATACGTTTGGGATCTGAGCAGTATTTTTGCCAGTGCCAAATGTTGATGAACAAGCATTTAGCAAAGAAAATTGACATGCATTGGAAAAAATTAATAGTCGCAAACAAAAAAAGTACCGTACATAGCAAAAAATCGCAACGATCAAAAATACTGTTTGAGAAATGTTATTGAGTTCCTTTAATTGTCTCAAAGCGAGTGTGTTGTGAAAGAAGGAAGAAAAAAAGTTAACTTCGGTGGCACCAAAAACATAATACCCTTCATACATAGATGCATCTCTCGAAGCAAAAAAGTTTATAAAAAGTTCCTTTTCCAGATTTTGATCGGTCAGTTTGTATGACAGCTACTTGCTACATTGATCGTTAATTAAGAAAGTTTTCATGCAAGTATTTGATTTTGATCGGTAAAATTGTGTGGCATCTATATGCTATAGTGGTTCGATATCAAGGACTCCGCTAAGTGAGCATTTTCTTGGAAAGAAAACGTCGTGTGCAATATTTCAGGTCGATAGCTCAAAATCTGAGGCTCGTATAAACAGCCTTCGTGGCAAGCCTTTTAACCCTGATCAGGGTATAAAAGCTTTGAAGCAATCTAATGCCGGGAAAATTGTGCTTTTAGTCAACTATTGGCAGTAAATCGCCAACAACAAAGCTGCGAACGATACGTCTAGATTTGATTTGAGCGCAACTTGCCCAGTAAGGTTAGCTTGGCTGAAATTGAACAGTTTTACACACAAGAAAGTTTAAAACACTATTTCCCTAAATCGTAATTATTTAAGAATTATAGTCTGTCTCCTTCCACCTCTCCTCCACCAATTAAAAACATAATAACCAAACTGCACCCAATATTTGCGCCCACTACTGTAAATGTATGAAACCAAAAATATTGTGATATTTTCCCGCCCTGCGCAAAATATATGCACCGCTATTTGTTACTTTAATTTTTTTGTTTTTAGTTTAGCCTTTAGTAACGGCTATTTTGTTAGTGTTGTTACTGCTGTCACTTTAGTCGCTGCTCCCATGTTGGCTCTTATTGTGGCTGGTAATGAGTGATGTTGGCTCGCTGTGAACTTTGCAAACCTTTTTGACAAACTTGGTCGCCTCTGCCTTTTTTGCAGCTGAATTTTTCATTTGGCGTTTGCATTTTCAACGCTGTTTGCGTGTGTGTGCGTGCGTGTTTTTTGGCTTGCTGCCACACAACTAGTGCCACAAATGGTTTTCAAACAATCCAGCTCAAGCGCAGTTTGTTGTTGCACATCCATTTTTTATTCCCCCAAAAAAAAAGGTAAAAATCTTGGCAACACTATTGTTAGTGAAAAATTGAATTTTTTATTATTTTACAGATATGGATTTGCTTGTTTTTGCATTTTCTTTTTTGCTGTGTTGCACCGACTCACTCACCTTTGTGGTTTAGGCTATTTGTGGCGAAATTTTGCCACGCTATGGAAATTGCGTTTTATAGAGAGGCGTGAATGCAAAGTGGAAGTGGTGGAATATGTTGCAGAATTTAATATTTTAGTGAAATATGGATGAGAGCAAAGTTTTGTATGCACATAAAAACCACTTATTTGAATACAGCTGGGATTTAATATTAAACTATAAAATATGGTGTACTATAAACAGGAGTGACTATTAAAATATTGGGTAGTCGACTAGGTCTATACTACCTTGATAGAAATTAATTGGAAGCAAAAAATAATTAAACAACATTGAATTACTTTGACGGTTACTTTTCGAGTTACTTTGTTAAATTGTTAATTTAAATTTAAATCTGGCGCAAGCTGGAGAGTGAAGGAGAAAGTGTTTAGATGTTTCCACCTCATCATCTTCCCTGCAACTTTTATAAGTTGCGTTCTTTAAAATCTTTAGCCACACCACGTGAGTGCCAATGGAACAATGTCCAGTTACGACAATATCCAGTAGGACACCAATCACCAATCTGGACCGCAACGTTTTCGCAACCCCATAAGTGCTGGTTCCTGACCAAGCTTACTAAGCTCGCGCGAATACCATCCTAATGGGATTTGGGTAAGGATGCCTTTTCTAGCGAGCTCATCGGCTTTGCAGTTTCTGAGGATTCCTCTGTGGTCAGGCATGTATACAAATTTAATTTGAAAGTAGTTTTATGCTATAGCTAGTGAGGTAATTTTACTCTTTAAATAGTCAGTGAGGTCACAGTCACCGAGTTCAAAGTCCCTCCAACCTTCTTCTTACGCTCTTCGATTCTTCTGTGAAAAACTCTCTTCGCCTCTTTTCCAGTGACTCCGCCCCATTCACCCTGTATAACAAGTATGTTTGCGATAATGTAATTATTTGCTTACAACACCTGACAATGTGTCAATATACTTAGTAGACCAATCAACATTCTCAGCGATGAAATGTGGATATTTTTCATTTCAGGGGTTACCTGGGTTTACGGGTTTCAAAAATTTGATTTTTTTATTATCTACGACAACAATTCCAGAACACCTGTAGAATATTGTCTTATATATATACATATAATAAGATATTTCATTTTTTATGAAAAAAAAAGTTTAATAAAGGCTGCGTTTTACCCGAGGAAACCCATGTAACCTTAAAGAGGGTTATCCACCTTAGTGGTTTGAAAAAATTCACTGTATGTTTGCAGAGTTTTAATGTACATAACCAGAAACATGCTTGTGGGTTTATAAGACATCGAGCCCGAAACCACGTAGTGAAGGGAGTCTGTTAAGTTTTGACAAGGCTCTGACAAAATTATGAAAAATCATTAAATTGTTACTGATTCACAGGAATGAGCTTTTTCGGATTTTTTACTGTTTTTGAATTAAAAAACATGTTGCTGCCATATTTTCAAACTTTCAAATAAATATTCAGAGAAGCTTGTGGTTCTAAAAACATTAAGTAATATTTAATAATTCTTTGCTTTAAAGTATCAAAAATTGAAAACTATTACAAAGATGTCAAATACGTCGCACCGACAATGTTGTATTCAAGAACGTTTCAAAGTCAAAGTTTTTATATATCCAAGTTTATAAACTTATTAATTTAATATAAAAAATATGCAAATATCACACATATTTTTTTACAAACCATCGTTCAAAATAGTCGCCAGGAGCGCAAAGGTGAATGACTCCCTTGATAAAACAAGTATTAGCGGCATAAACTATCTTAATGTATTGAAAAAAGATAAATTTAAAATGCAGAATAGCATTTTTGTTATTTTCTACTTGCTATTAAAAAAAATGATTTGTAGAATGATAAGAATTTAATTAACTTAATTCGTTTTTAATTTTCAAACTTATTTTAATTAAATAACAATTATTGCAGCTGACCCAACCTCCAACTTCAAAGGCGTTCACAGATGTATCATATTTATTGCTACAATAAATTTGAACAAATTGCGATTTTTTTTATTGAAATCAATAACGAGAGAAATAAATATTTTTTTATGCAAAAATTCACGCTTCGATTTTATCGCAACATTTTTTTAATGAATTCATGTCTATGACATTTATATTTGTATTTATAGATTATTAACACGAGATTACACTGATTTATGCTTGAATATTATGCCACTTTGTTTGCCAAAAATCACACACATACACGCCCGCCAACATACAAATGTATGTTTTCAAAGAATAAATTTCAGCTGATTTTATCATAAAAAAACATTATGTGAATGTCAAGCGGGACATTAATTTATTGAAAACAATTATTTCGTAGCAATAATTTTTATACCCATACCCACTCTAAAACTCAACGCCACTAAGTGTTGCATGAACTGTTAATTGCCACTGTCACAGTTGGCGTGAAAAATCTCAAATGCTATTTTGCCGCACCCCATGGCCACAAGCAGCGCTGAGCGTGCAACACATACTGTGTGTGCCACATTAGCCAACTAACCAAGCATTAATTGTGCCACCAATTGAAGGGTGGGAGGGGGTGTGCAGTAGTTAGAGCAGGCATTCCTACGAAAACGTCAACATTTATTAATAAATCTATGCAGCTAAGTGTGTGTGTGTTTCAGTGGCAAATATATATAAATACTGGTGCCCGCATCAAAACGAGTAAACCAAACGGAATGGCTGAAATGCAACTGCGCCTCAATTTGTCTAAGTGCTTCGTAACGATCGTTTGCCGAAGTTTATTCACGCATAATTTGCTTTGGTTATAAGTGGCAACCATTAACAATCAGCGATCAGCTGTCCATTAGCTATTGGCAATATATTTTGTGTCTAATTGTCGGTGCGCACATGCTCATATATAAAGGGTGTTTTTTTAAGAGCTTGATAACTTTTAAAAAAAAAAAAACGCATAAAATTTGCAAAATCTCATCGGTTCTTTATTTGAAACGTTAGATTGGTTCATGACATTTACTTTTTGAAGATAATTTCATTTAAATGTTGACCGCGGCTGCGTCTTAGGTGGTCCATTCGGTAAAGTCCAATTTTGGGCAACTTTTTCGAGCATTTCGGCCGGAATAGCCCGAATTTCTTCGGAAATGTTGTCTTCCAAAGCTGGAATAGTTGCTGGCTTATTTCTGTAGACTTTAGACTTGACGTAGCCCCACAAAAAATAGTCTAAAGGCGTTAAATCGCATGATCTTGGTGGCCAACTTACGGGTCCATTTCTTGAGATGAATTGTTGTCCGAAGTTTTCCCTCAAAATGGCCATAGAATCGCGAGCTGTGTGGCATGTAGCGCCATCTTGTTGAAACCACATGTCAACCAAGTTCAGTTCTTCCATTTTGGCAACAAAAAGTTTGTTAGCATCGAACGATAGCGATCGCCATTCACCGTAACGTTGCGTCCAACAGCATCTTTGAAAAAATACGGTCCAATGATTCCACCAGCGTACAAACCACACCAAACAGTGCATTTTTCGGGATGCATGGGCAGTTCTTGAACGGCTTCTGGTGCTCTTCACCCAAATGCGGCAATTTTGCTTATTTACGTAGCCATTCAACCAGAAATGAGCGTCATCGCTGAACAAAATTTGTCGATAAAAACATTTCGAACCGAACACTGATTTTGGTAATAAAATTCAATGATTTGCAAGCGTTGCTCGTTAGTAAGTCTATTCATGATGAAATGTCAAAGCATACTGAGCATCTTTCTCTTTGACACCATGTCTGAAATCCCACGTGATCTGTCAAATACTAATGCATGAAAATCCTAACCTCAAAAAAAATCACCCGTTACAAGCACATACTTAATTGGTAAATGGTTTGGAAGAGTTGTGGTTTCTTTGCTCTTGAGGCGTTTGTGTCGCAATATTTTGCATATTAATTGGTGGAACTTGTATAAGATTTATATTATTTATAAGAATTTATTGATAGCAACGAGTTTAAGGCTTGGTTCGAGTCACGCAACCTCTACGCATTACTTATGGAATTCAATCACTCAAATTGTGTAGAATTTATGGAGACATAAATTAAAAAGTTGTAGAAAATTTATTTTGGAAGGCCGTGTTCTTGTGCTTTACTGACTTTTCTGGCAGCGAAGTCAAGTCTTAGACTGTAATAAGTGGCATTCTAAGATACTCAGCGAATTTGGAAATCACAGTAATGAAAGGAAGTCTTCTTGATCTGATAAAAAGAGTGTCTAGTAGAAGAAATGTGCTTGTACGTATATACAGGTATAGATGGCCAAACATTTTTGAAATCACCAAAGTCCCTGAGGGTTTCAGTAGAAATATTAAAAGAATGTTCTATTTCACAATAAACCTGCAATGGGTTCCTGACAACTGAGAAACATATGAACTAGGTCGAGCAGGCACCTCACTATAATTGGATTCGATAAAGAGGGAATAGACATATGTATATGCCTCTGGTTACTTGTTGATACTTAATCAATAAACATGATATACTCGTAAATATAACTGAGTCTCGATGGAGTCAATCACTAACTTGCTCCACAAGCAGGCAAACGTGGCATGAATGGAATATGGGCACCGCACGCCAACTATTAGAATTCAAAAGGAATGACATAAGAACCCTGGTATGAGTGCTAACAGGTCATTATTTAATTGGAGGATGTGTCAGCAGACTGCAAACACCAAATAATGACTATCATGAAGGTTATCAAGACGTAGAGACTACAGAACATCTTCTATGCGAATACAAAGGTTTCTTGACGATGTCTCTGAAGTTGGGCATATACAACTTTTTGATTTAATGAACTTCATGAAGAGCACAAGGTGGTTGAGGAGGAATATATAAAGAATAAGAGGATTTTAACCCTGGTGGCTTCACAGTGGCTTCCTAAAGAGGTATGTGCGTCGTTAGTAATCTGTTCTACTGACCTCTTTATACCATATAAGAATCTTCAAAAATTATCACCTGCTGATGATATCAAAATGCGATTTGAAGAAATTTATCTGAATTCTCTTTTTGACCGTATGATCATGGAAGACGAAATATATCCAAAATGGGCTCAAACTGATGAAATTAAAAAAAAACTCAAAAAATTGTTATGGATAACCCCAAAATTAAATTTATCGCGATAACTGATACTCTATATATAGCAAAGCAATGTTCCGCAGGAAATATTGTTTTGTGATGAAAAGCACAACGAATTGATGATTCTGAGAATTCGGAGCATCTTGATGAGTATAAACCGTATTTTGAGATTTTTTAGAATTTTTTAACCTCAAGAGAATGTTTGCCACAAAATAAATTTAATGACAATGAATGTGTTATCAAATCAAGGCAGTAACCTCGTATCGCGTATCGGAAAGAAGTGTCGTGGGAAACAGGGCAACAGTGGAAAGTATTGACAGAAGTAAGAAACTTCACTTCTACTGGGTGCCAGGCCACAAAGGCATCGAGGGCAATGAAATAGTGGACGAGATTGCCAAGAATGGTGTACGGCTAACATCCGAAAACGTGATCAACATTGGGAAACCCATGCATTGTCTATACGACGATCTTGACAGAAGCATGGTAAAGAAAATCAAAACCCGATGGAACGAGCTACCTGGGTGCAAAACTGCAAAAGTCATGTACAAAGCGGTATATCGGAACTACATAAAACTCCTATTCGCTCTTGATAGAAGAGACTGTAGGAACATGATAGGAATACTAAATGACCAATGTCTGGTGCCGCCACACGGCCGCAGGATGGGGCTGACAGATCGAGAAGATGGCAGGAAATGTCTAAAGCAGGCACAAGGGAAACAATGGCGTATCTCTTGTGCACTTGTCCGGCATTGGGACCAATTTAAAAGAAAAAGCCAAATCGTACAAAAAAAGTGGCATAAATAAGTTGGCAGATCATTGTATCCAAGGTCTGATCCTCAACGGGGCCTATGTTGAACAAGAAAAAAATCGCACATAAGTTTTCAAGATTTTCGGTCTCCTTTATATATTAGATAATATCGATTACAGCAAAAAACATCCAAGCTTTATATTCTAAAGAATCCCTTTTAAATTCAACATAATTTAAGATTCAAAATAATCTTTGCTAAGTTGACGGAGGTAGCGAAGTACAAAAAGTAAATAAATTGAAAGTTAGGTCAAGTTTAAGTAAACTTTTCCAAGTTGGTTCGCTTTCTTTGCTCTTTCTTCTGATATGAATTGAAATATGCTTAGCAACAAATATTATTAAGAGAGGTGCGGTAAACAGAAAACAGTAAGAAATTATGAAATTTCATAAAAGTTCAGTATAGACCAAACTTTTCAACATTTATAAAAAAAAATAATAATAATTAAATTAAATCATATACAAATTTGTAGGAGTGAAATTTATGAAAAAATAATGAACTTTCACCATCGCTGTCTGTCCTCAACAATTTCACTGATTACTATTTATTAAAAACTAAAAAAACCAAAAATATATAAATGAAGCATAGTAACAGTGTCATCAGCAGCAATGTCGTCGGACGTTCTTCATAGATATTGTAGTAAGTAACTAAGTGCAACATAAGCGCCCACGGTGGCCGTTGCCGTTGGTTTCACGCTTTCAATTTACTACACAGGAAATCAACGTAGACTCTAATTGCCTCAGGCATATTGCTCTTGATTGGCCAGATTTGCGGAAAGGCCAGAAGAGATAAGAATGCAACATTTTATATGTATATGTATATATGTGTGTGTATATATGTCTGTATCAAGCAGTTTGTGTTTGAAATTGCCAATTGGCTACTGTAAGTCAATCTGCACTAGAACAACAACAACAATAGCTAACAAAATCACCGTTGCTCAACGACTGATAAAATTTTTTATTAAATTTCTTGTTCTTGTATGGGTGTGTTTGTGTTTGTGTTTGTGGCACTTGTTGCCTTGGTTTGCAGCCAACATTTGTTCATTTCAAAATCGACCATAAGTGGACGTCCAATGAATTCCGTTTTTAATTCGCAATTTCCCCCGCGCGCCTCGGGCAAATTAATAAAGCGTAAACAGAAAATAGTTTAATCGACTCGCAACTGTCAACTGCAAGCGTAGCCAGCGCACAAAGCAGCACACACACACACACGTGCACACATATCTACCATGAGTACATTCAATAACCTGTTCTTTATGGCTGCAACATATTCGCTGTTATTGCTTTTTATGATGAAAAGGAAAACTTTTTTATGTTGCCCCTCAAATTGTTGCACGTTCAGTGCACAAAAGAAAAACGCAAAGTTTTGTAATTATTTTTTTCGAAATTAATAAATGTGTTCGCCACTTATTTGCAACAATTTGATGCATGAGGCAAGTGCGCTGACTTGTAAAAAACTTTTAATAAAACATATACAACAAAGGTACTCACCCGCCGGCCCGCTTCGTTGTTGTGCAAATTCATTAGACTACGTGCCTTGGCCGCAATGCTGTTCTTCCATTTGCCCGCACCCTCGGCACCGTCACCAGCGCCGGCCGCGCCGTTCGCTGTGGCGTCTGCTTGCTGATCGTTTGGCATACCGTTGATGGCGCGTTGATTTTTACGTCTTCGCTTGCGCTTGCCGCCGCCGCCGCCACCAGCATCCATATTGAACACCTTTGTGTTTAGAATTTCGCGATTGATTTTCTCCTAGCGACAACAACAACAACAGCAACGTCAATATTAATACACCGCGTAGGGAGTTGCAAGTTATGCCATGCAACATGGGCAGGACACAAGCGCAGAGGCGATGATGCGCAGCACGAGGAGGTGATATAAAGTGATATAAACATCGGCAACAACATCCAAGTGGCGCATGAAAATACCATCCAGCGTTATAAAAAAGTGTGTAAAGAGAAAATGAAATATGTTGTGAAAAAGTGAAATATTCAAGTGTGTTGGTGTGTAATGGCGGCGATGTTAAGGTAGAAGCACATAAAAAGCTAATAATAAAATCTTACGGACGTAGGTAAGTTTGAGAATTTATCTACAACAAAGCTGTGTCCGGTCGCGCGACGTCAATAAAGGAGTCTACTAATATTAACTTGGCCCCGGCAAGTGTTATTGCTATAAAAATAGTTGGGGCATAGTATAATAATATTTAGTTGAAAGCTATTAAGGAGCACATAACTCATTATTAAATGCAGCGTTGAAGTTGGATCACTCATTAAATTTGAAAATAATGCAGAAATTCACTATATGTATTTTGAAAGAAATTTGACAATGAAATTTTTGAAATTTACGAAGAAAAATGTACCTCGTTTTGGTCGACCTATCGTTGAAAAAGTCGATGAAATTATGGAAAAGATTGACCAGGACCGTCACAAAAGCAGACATGACATCACTAAGGAATTTAATATTCATCATCAAACGGTTTTGAACCATTTAAAAGAAGTTGGCTGCAAAAATAAGCTCGATGTTTGGGTACCACATAAATTGTCTGTGAAAAATTTAGTGAAACGAATTAACATCTACAATTATTTGCTGAAACGAAATGAAATCGAACCATTTCTGAAGCAAATAGTAACAGGGTACAAAAACAGGGATCAAATTCGACAATAATGTCTGAAAAAATCATGGTCCAAGCGTGGTGAACCTCAACAATTGGTCGCAAAGCCAAGATTAACGCCTCGAAAGGTTATGCTGAGTGTTTGGTGGGATTAGAAAGGAATCCTCCACTATGAGCTGCTTCAGTCTGGTCGAAGGATTCTACATTTTACTGTCAACAACTCATGAGCAAGCAATCGAAAAAGACGTCCAGAACTGATCAACAGAAACGGCTTCGTCTTCCATCACGACAACGCTAGGCCACACACATCTTTGATCTCTGGAAAAACTGGAAGAGCTTGGCTAGGAAGTTTTGATGCATTCACCATATAATTCTGACCTTGCACCACCGACTAACATTTGTATCAAACAAAGCAGAACTCCCTTAATGGAGTAAAGTTGGCTTGAAGAGAAATCTGTGAAAATTACTTGTCGCAGTTTTTCGCCGAGTAACCAGAAAAGTTTTACACTGATGGAATAATGTCTCTAGCAGAAAAATGACAAAAAGTGGTTTACCAAAATGGTATATATTTGGTTTATTAAAGTTCATTATGAATATAAAAACAAAAATAAGTTGAAGTTTGATTAGAAATACGAAAGGACTTTTTCGACTACCCAATAAATCAGTATGAGCTGAGTCGATTCTGCCATGTCTGTCTATATATACGCGAACTCTACCCTCAAGTTTTTGAGACATCGATCTGAAATTATATGATATAGCTGCTATGCGAACTGTTCGATAAAAATATTAAAATCAAGCCTTTGCAAGACAAGCTTTCTCATTTTGAAAGTATATGGACGAAACTCAGCGTGAATTATTATCCAAGGCAACATTTTCTTAGAAAAACTCCTTCCTCACTTAGAAATTTTCTTAAATTGAAGATACTCATAACGCACCCACACCCTGTATTTGATTTCATGCCACCTTTACTTGAACTAAACTTTTGAAAAAACAATGAAACTTTGCGATGCCTTAAACTTGCTAAACTCCACTAAGCGCTACATGGTCCCCTTGCATAAATACCGCCTGCTAACTATTTTGCTCCTTGCCATATGCACCTGCTGTTTCTGCACTAATGAACTTTTCCGCGCGCAGCTGGGCCTTCTGTGACAGCAATTATGTAAGCTCACAAGGCGGCGTGTCACTGCTAAACGAATTACCCGAGTGCACTCATCATTGTCGCCCCGATCCTAACCACCTACATATATATGTATGTACATAAGAGCGCCGTAACGCCTAACTACCAGGTGAAATCGAACCCCAGCGGAATGCATGAGCAGCGACATTGTTGTCCAACAAGCATGCAGCCGTTGTATATATCTACTCAACGAATGCACTATGAACATGCCACTTGGATTAGTAGCAGAGCACACGCCTCGTTGGCAACTGTACTACCTGACCCGTATTCTTGCCACGATGGCGGCGCCTTCAACGACACCGGTTCGCTTGTTTATGAGCTTCTACTGTTTGCTTCACTGCTTGCTGTCGACTTACCTGCAATTCCTGCATTTCCTTGCCCTGCAATTTCGAATTGAGTATTTCCTTTGTGATACGCTCCTGCAACTCTAATAAATCTTCCGGTTTGATGCGTCTAGCCGCCGCTTCTTCTTCGGAGGAGAAGTCAGCATTAGCGTCGCGGTTTGATTGCTGCCTGTTGTTATTGCCACTACTGCTGCTGCTGCCACGGCTCGGCGCTGATTTTTGTGCTGTTGCCATTGCCGCTGTTCGCGTTGTTGCTTGTGTGTTGACGGTGTCCTTAGAGTTGGTTAGCGTTGCTGTTGACATGTTGGTATTATTTCCCGCCGCCTGCGCGTCATTCTTGCCGTTGCTGTGTTTATTGCCATCAACACTGACAGTTTTATTGGATATTTGTTGCTGCTGCTGTTGTTGTTGTTGGAACAGTTGCTTTTGTTGTTGCATGTTTTCCTTGTCGCTGCTGATATATTCATTTTCGCTGGCGAACGCCTCTAATTGTGCTACTGGTGTCGCTGCAGTTGTTGTCGTAGTCGTCGTTGTTGTTGTTGCAATCGTTTTTAGTGTCGTTGCTGCCGACAGCGCCAACCCAGCTGCTGACGCGTCATCAGCCTGCATTGTTTGTTGCATTTGCTGATTGCGCCGCTGATGGAAGCGGCCGCGTTTGCGCTCCGGATTGCCAGCGCCGCGTGTGCCGCGACGCGTCTCCTTTTCGCGCACATCAATGAAGTCGACGGCAAATCTGCAACGAAGAGAGAACAAAACAAACGAATTAGTTTATGTGAAAATCCAAACAACTTGCGCGCCGCTGCAGCCATTTACGCCTGACTTACGCCTACAATTGCTTATGTGCAAACACACATACCTACACACATATGTGTATGTGTAAGTGTACTTGAGTGTTTATCAACTCCTCGACCTCATTTGCTGTCGACAACTTTAAAATTCGATTTAATTTTGTTGCAAAGTTGTTGTGTTTCATCAGCCGGAGGGCGCGCATAAGGCACGAGAGGAGGGGAGCGGCGCATAGCATTTAAGAGTCATGAAAATCATGAAAAGCCCTTAGGGACGCATTGTGGCACGACCTTTTGCGTCACGTTGTGGCATAAGCTTGCATAATAAATTCAACGAATTTTAAGGCCCCCACCACACAGCGCGACGCAGCGTTAACCCCACACGCCGAAGACGCAGCTGGAAGTGCGAATACACTGCGCTCACACATAAACACACACCCACCATCGTCATATATATAAATATACATATAACATATGAGTGTGTTGTGGCACGCCCTCTAAGGATAACGGTGCGCGCTTTACGCTTAATTGCATTTGTTTTTCTTATTGCACTTTGTTGTGTTTACCCGCGCCCACATTTACATATTGCCACAGGCGGCGTTTAAAAGCCCGTTGCGTGCATCCCTCAGTGGCATCCACACATGCGTACACGCGTCTGTGTTTGGGCAACGCCGCTACTAAGTGCCAATTTGGGGGTGTTGATATTAATACTTGTTAGCGGCAGCAACAACAGACACAACAGTAACTATGCATGACGTCAAGGCGCGACGGCGGTGTTGCTGTTGGCACAAAGTTCAATGTTCCGGGCGTTGCTTACATTAAACATATTGTATTTATACCCAACCATGCGATTTATACGCAAGGGGTAATCATATTACCGGATATGAATTAAAATGACTGATTTTCCATTAAAAAGTTTTTGTTATTTCAACAATTAGACGCAAATGCATTGTGTGGCAAGAATCTTGTGTGAGAAAAAGATGATTAGCATACTCAAGGGATATTATTTTCACATTTGTACATTGAACTCTATAGAAAAAATATTTTTTTTTTAAATAAAATTTCATTATTTAATATACTGCCTTTTCAAAAATTTATGAACTTTGCCATTTTGTTGTATTGAACATAGGTTACTATTTGATTGGAAATACGAGTATGTCGTCACCTAAAATGCAAAACAACGTATCATCAAAAATCGAAATTGAGTTTTTTATTGCTTATGATTCACAACTTCATATTACATACATATAGTTATGTAGAAAATCAGCTTCGGGTGTCAGATATAACCAATAAATAACCGATATATAACCACTTTATAACCGAAACTCAAATTTTGTTTCAATATGAGCGGTTTCTTCATACCGTTTTTCCTTCGCCTGTAAACTTATGAAAAGTGATGTTACGTTATTTTGGATTTTAGGTGACGATATGGAGGTCTTCAAACCTTCAGTTCGCTCAATATATTTTTTTAAACCATTCCCTCAACACTTGGATCTTAGTTTCAGAAAGAAAAGTCCGAAAGAACAGCAGCATAATTTTCATTGTAAACGCAGACAAGCTTCATCAAATAAATTAACATTTTATAGTACACAGACCCATATAAATATTCGAAAATGTATTATAGTTACTCTAACGAGACGGTTATTTAATGAAGTTTTTTTTTATGGTGTCGCAAACTATCTAAAAATTTAATGAAGCATGACCAAATATAAAATGTTTTTAGAAGCTCCGTACTTTCAGCTCAACTATGAACCTATCTATCCATGGTTTAATCGAATTTAATTTGCTACATGCTCACAAGTCAATCGGCAAAAATAAGAGAGTACAAGATAACAGCATGCTATGCCATAAATGAAGCGAACTGTCCAATTTTTATATGAACACAAAACAAGGCCTTTTCTCTCGTGAGTTTATGACGTCACGAACAGTTTTCTGTCAAACGCTTTTAAAGGTAAGTAAAAGACCGAATCTCTCGCAAACTATATTGCTGTCATTCTAGCTGTGAGCTAAAATTTTGCAAAATTGTATTGAATGATGCCCGAGCAATAGTTATTAACATGCTTAAATATATACTATCTGATCAAAATTGATCCGGACTAAGAAAACAATTACACTTTCGCGTATTTTAAGGGGTTTGCTTTTTATTTTATTAAATTCTACAACACTTCTAATATATTGTGCTAAATTTTCAAGTTGATCTGAGTAACAGTTTCGGAGATACAGTCTTGAGAACTTGTGCGCACGAGGGTAGCAAGGCTGAATGCGCCGTCTTTAAACGCGATTTTCTCGAAACTGTGTTTTTAAAGTCAGTTGGAAAGATTTCTTGAGAACCACTCAACTTATCTTCATAAAATTTTACACAGGTCTTTGAGATACCATTTTTAAAGACTACGAAGGATTTTTTTTTTCAATTACAACTATTTGAAAAAAAATTGTCGGGAAATTTTTGTTGCTTTTTAATTTTTTTGTAAAAATGTCTGGCCAAAAACTAATTTTCAGTTTTTCTCTCGGCCAAGTTCTACGCGGATGCATCTTTTTTCCGAGGGGTAACCGGAAAAGGCGTCATAATGGATGAGTTTAAAATACTCCAATAACGATGTGCCTGATGATTGTAGGATCCATAGCTATATAGTAGTCAAGCTTCGTTTGCGACTCGTTTTTATTACAGATTCAGCTCCTTCGAACATTGACACTCTTCATACTAAAAACATTAAACATTAACCAAAATGTGTATAGTTGATCAAAAAGAAACGTTGAGATCCTCTATCATCTCTCCGATCCCAACTTCACAAGAATATTAAACATGGTTGTACCAATCTTTGAGAAAATATTTATCGAATCTGTTTACGAGCAGGTTATGTAGGCTAATCCGAGTCAAATTTCATCAGATATAACTACTGTGTTTTTATAATATGTTATTCAGGTTTAAAGTGTGGTTAAAAGTGTTGTTTACTGAGCTGTATATACTTCTTTATAAAGCTTGATTCTCTAGTTCACTTTATGATTCTTGGTATCACAACACAATTACGCCAGAATAAATTCATGCTCAGGAAGAAGTCTTATGGTTAGCCTTTGATACATAAAGATTGATCTATCAAGAACTATTGTCAATACAAATAGGTGTTGTTATATTAGTACGCATATCTCATACCACTGTGCTTTCAGCTTCGAACTATCAGTTGATAATGTAAGGCCCTAAATTTTCATTATCGGCGGCTTTTGGTAGCTTTATGTCTTGGTCAGAAAACATTTTACCTTGATTGCTAAAAGAGTTGATATTTCGATCACTACTCTACAAGACAGTGCGGATTCAATAGAACTATATTTCTCACAAGTATAGAGCATAACAATATACAATTTGAACCACAAAACATTTACATATTTAAGCAGAGACACACGAATATTAGTAGTAATGCTTCTGGTTCGACTCATATACATATCTAATCAAATCCAAATAGTTGGATTGCAAAATTAGAACTACCAATTATTGAAATGAAACCGAATTTATAATCACATTCTTATCACACAAGATTTACATTTATAATAGCTGAACTAATCTATTTGAGATCATCATAAATTATTCAAACACGCTTCAACTCAAAAAGAATTTAAAGAATAATAAAACTAAAATTAGTTTTCTACCCCCCCAAGCCGAAGATCAAATCAACCTTAAAACTTTGCAAAACAAGCCCGAAAAGCGCAGAGATAACATCAAACTAGTTCAACTAAGTTTGGTAACCACACAACTTGTCTTCGCACAACTTTTAAGCTGCAACTTTGCTTTGTTTCAACGCAAATCACAAACAATTTGACACGCAGGAATGGCGTTGGAAACAATGCGAGAAGAAAGGTCGTCGGTTTTCTTTGCTCCTTTTGTGCCTTTTGTTGTTTTTAAGAAAAAGGACAATTGCAATTTTACACTTGTGCCGCCACAACAGATTTCAACACTCACACTAATGGCTTATCAACATTTCCGCACGCCTGCCTTGCTGCCTGCCAGCATGGCAGAGACTCATCCATTACCCACATTTACTACTTACAGTGCAAAGAACTGCTCCAATCACTCCAACAAATTAACACCCCCACTCACCACCCACTGCCTACCCACGCCACCCGCACAAATAGCAGTAAGCATTAAGGAAATACTCGTTACTACATATTACACATAGCTATTTATTTGCAATTGTGCCACATGCCGCAACGCTGCAAACGGAAGTAGTGGTAACATCAGGTTAAGTGCCGGGATTTGCTTCTATGCAACATTACTTACACTTTACCCTAAATGTGTTTGGCATACACACACGCACACACTTGTATCGCAACGGCGAGGTACACAATCAAAAGAGAGCCAAATAAATAATAATAAAGAATGAGTAAATAAAAGTGTGTAAAATAAGGAAAAATAAGTAAAAAAGTAATAGAACAGTGATGCCGCATTTTGTGGAATTTTTTGCTACTGCGAAAATTTGATATTACAAAGATACTTTTTTTCATATTTTTTTCGTGATTAATATAAAACAAATATTTGAAGGATATTCATGCCACCGTATGGAAGAAAATAGTTTCAAGTTTAAAAGTTCAGTTATAACCGATAACTATCTGGTTGCCTACCGGTTATGTTACCGTTCACGTTTTGGGAAACAATACCTTCATAGCACTTGAAAAATCCTGTCCTCTTATTCTATATGTGTATATTAGAGTTTTTTTTTTGAACTATTCATGTTTTTCAATCTCGTCATTAATTTCCTTGGGAATACCCTAAAAAAATTTCCTGAAAATTTGTGCCCTTAATATTAACATTAAGGGCTGGCCCACGTCATGTAAAATTTTTCCATTGAAAATACACTACAATCGTGACTTTTTATCTTTAAATTTCTTTAGCTCAGAGGCATTTTATGGCATCGCTTTGACTTTAGACACATATTCCTCAGAATTGAACACTCTCCAAAAGTGCCCATTGCGACAAAGTCGAAATTCAGATCGGCGACTACTACTACACAGGTCTCTAAACCTGATTTTTCCACGAAATTCGCGTATTTTTGTATATATCTTGAAAATTTTCAGGGAATTTTTTTAGGATTTTTCCAAGAAAATTTCATGATGGGATTGAAAAAAATGAATAGTTCAAAAAAAAAATGTATATTCATTCAAAAAACCTGAATCCATTTAAAAGTTCAATTATAACCGTTAACTATCTGGTTGCTGACCGGTTATGATACCGTTAACTTTTTTGGAAACAATACCTTAATTGGGTTAAGATCGTACGAACCCTACACGTATTGGGAATTCAATAATTTCTAGTGAATCCTATCATATATAAGTTAAGGAATTGAACTCCATTGACCACGACACCGAAATTTGACATTCGAAAGAGTATCATGTCTTCTAATATTTGTTACGAACTAAAACTAAAGAAAAGGCTCCTTTCTTTCTAGACTTTAAGTCTCTAAAACTTGTGAAATGTAAAAATAATGATGGATTTCATGTACTGAGTCGAATTGGCCTGCATAATTATAATTCTAAGCGAGAAGGTGAAGGTCGATTTATCGAAGAAATTTGCTCAGATAGAAATAAAGATATTGGATTTGGGAAAGATTTCGAAAAATGGTTAGCTTTTTGGAAAAAGCTTTTCAGAAATTTATTAAGAAATATTAGGCTTATAGTTATGTTTCAGAAACAACGAAACTTTCACAAAACTGTTTCATAATTAATAACATGATTTCAAAAAAAAAAAAAAAATAACTTCAATCTAAAGGAGAAGCTAAAATTATACATTTTTAAATAAATTTGACTTCGCAATGTAAGAAAAAATAATTTTTATATAAATTAGTTTTATAAGTTAGGGTTTCAAATACACAAGTAACGTAAAGATTCGCATCCTTACACAATATTGGGTAAAATAATGAAAATAGCCTTAAAACAAAATGTCAAACAGCTTCCGCTGCTCTATGCGAATACTTCTCAATGAACTCGGGCACCCCTGCAATAACGCCTTTCCTCCCGCCCTTCCATTTAGCACATTTCAAATAAACGCCTTCGCTTTCATTCGCTTCAATGAGAAATATTCGTAGGTACATAGTTCATTTAGGATTTCAAAGCAATTGCCGCCACCAGTGTTTGAAGCTGTTGCAAAGATTATGAATGGCTTATGTGGCAGAGAGATTGCGAGCTCGGGTAAGCTTGTTTTACACCAACGGCCACAAGTGTTGTAAGTAAAAAACAAAAAGCTTTAACTCAAGTAAATAACACTGAATTGAAAGGCGTTGGAGGCGGTGAGGATATGAGAGACAGAACGTCTCGGCAATAACATTACACGCATATGTTCTCATTGTTGCACACCCGAGGCTTATCTGGCAATGACTTGTTGTTGCCGAAGCACGAATAATAAAGTAAAATAAGGAAAAAGTGTGCGAAAGACAATAACAACAACTGTTGATAATACGAAGCTGAGGGTATAAAAAAAAACTCAAAAACAAACGGTAAACAAAAAAGGCGCACGCAGCTACAGGCGTTGTTGCAATAAAATTATTACAAAAACAGCGTCGGAGTGGAGAGGAGCACAAGTGGAAAGCTCTGTGGGGCAGAGACTTTTAGCAGCTACACTGCAATTGGCAGCAATTCGGCGCAAATGAATATAAACAATTGTTGCAAGTGTGGTAAGAAATATATATGTGTGCATATAAATGGTAATTAAAGCTGCTTTAAGCCGCAGACGGATTTTTATACACGCACATACTTATACTTACTGCACTTCATATACAAAGATCCTTCAATGCTACCTTTAAAAGCTTTGCGGTCGACCAAAATGCTTGCGAGGCTCAAAATAAATCTTAAAACGAAAGTGAAAATGAAATTGCAATAATAAAAATTAAATATTGGCAACACTTAATAATTGAGAAACAATTTTCTTGAAAGCAAGTTAAGGAGAGCGTTTAATTGAACTAAGAAAACCACTAAAAAGTTATATAATCAACAAGTGAACTGCCATTACAGCTATACAACATTATGTTGCACGCACTCCACAGCATCGATTGTTGCAAGACATTGTCGTGCAACTGCAATTTTCCGGTAATAAATAATCCAATAGTGCGTTGCAAAAAGCCAAGAGCAGAAGAAAACAGTTTAAGACAGATATAGCTACGATTACAAATTGTCGTATGCGCATTTCCAGATAAGACTAAATAGTTGCATGCAACTTTTCATGCAACGTTTATCAACAACTACTTACACAAGGAGCTCCAACAGCAGCAGCGCTTATTTTTCATGCCAATACTGGCTGACGTAATAGCCGCTAGCGATATAGAGCAATTTTGAGGCAAACACACAAACAGGCGCCTCATGCATTCCTTCGTAGTCATCTGTTGGCAAAGTTTGTCGCCGGCGCCATTTTGCATTGGCATCTGAGCCGGCACAGGCAAGCAGAACTTTGTTGCAAGTCGTTCGTATAACAACGCTAGCTGCTAAGGAGCGCAAACACACATACACACAAATAAACTTGTAATAATGTATGAGTAACTATTTTTTAGTACTACACACTTTAAATGGCGCCAAGTAGTCACACATACATACATATTTATATTTCTATTAATGTAGCATGTATGTATGTATTTGAGTTTATGTATGTGTATATGGGCTAACTTGCAACTTATAAGTTGCAAAAGCTTATCGCTTTCCTTGCATGGCATTAGTGGAAGCAATTCTTGACATGAGGCAAATTGGATTTCCAAAGTGGATATCGTTTGATGCAACTTCTTTTATAGGTAGTTGATTTGTTTGCATGCATTCAAGGGTATGTGTCTATGTATGTGTAAATCCCTTCATTGTAAAAAGTTGGTTTTCGATTTTCTCTCAGATTAGTATTGCGATCTGCATAGTTTAGCGTTGAGTAGCTGTTTTTCCACCGAAAAGGCAAACACTCGAAGTTGCGAATTTCGACTGCCGGATTTAGTTGGGGTAACTGAGCGGCTTTAATTTGTTGGAAAAGATTTATGCCATTGTTGTTGAAGTTAGATTTAATAAGAAATAGTTAGAATTACTAAATGTACCAGATGTGTGCATATGCACGCAGGTATTGCGATTCTCAAATTTCTCCTGCTGATTTTAAACTTTTTTCATATGAACAGCTTAATTTCGGAGTAGTGGAAACCCATCTCTCATTTCGAAATTATAATTTCCTTGAATATAAATACGCATCATGTTATTTTTAATATTCAAATTTCTACTAAGTTAGTTTATCATGATAATGAAATATTTCGGAGTTGTCAAAAGGAAACAAACCGTATTTTCGAGATCTCTGTTATTTTTATAAATTCATAATCAAACGTATTTTAAAAGTATGGAGATATAAAATTTAGTATTTATTAACTCCGAATTTTTCGGAGTTGATTTCCTTCGGAAATTATATTTTAGAATTTCGGCGACTGTCATTTTTATATGAAAAAAGTTCTTATTTAAAACTATTTTCATATTTTCATAATCATATGTACATACATACGCCACTTTGGAACTCCGAATTTGAACTTAAAGACGTATACATTTCTTTTGATATTCTGTAAATTTCTGTTCAATGTCAGCTTGTGAGGATACTGAAATATTTCGGGGTTATCAAATAACTACAAAACATATTTTCGGAGTATCTATTATTAGTATAAACTCATAATCAAACTTATTTTAAATTTATGGAGATATAAAATACAAAAATTTTTTTAATTCCGAAAATTTCGGAGTAATTTTTTTCGAAAAAACATTTCAGAATTATTAGCTACCAGTTTTATATTGAAAAAAAAAACTTTTATTAAAAAATATTTTCAAATTTACAAAATACATATACATACATATGTACATATGTTTGTATGTATATGCCACCTTGGAACTCCAAAATATTCGGATATTTAGAATTTGTTCAGCTTTGCTCACTGAAATATAAGCCACAATTAATTTGTGATCCATTTTAATATTCGGAGAATAAAATAAACCGTTTATGTGAAAGTATTTAGCGGGAAGTATTTATATAAAAAAACTTAATATTTTCGGAAATTTTTTAAATAATAATTAATATTATTAAATTTATTAGCTTTAATCTGAAATTTAAACTCACTGGTTAATTATAAGTAAATTTTTTTTTGGATATTCGAAAATTTTCGGAATTTTTTCCTTCGGAAATAATATATCAGGCACGACGAACCTTAGTTATAGCACACATTTTCTCAGAAGTCATCACTTCTTAGAAGTAACTTGGAACCTTGAAAAATAATTTTGAAGTTGGAATGTGACTGATTGCAAACTACTTACTTAGACAGTTGCTGTTAAAACCACTAGCCGAAAGATATTTGTTTGTTTTGGTCAACAAATGGTACTTATCGGTCGTGATATATTACAATTATACCTATTAACTGTATATGAAATGTTAACTTCAACCATATTTATATCATACGAGTATTTCAAGTGGCATACTTTCTTGGAAAATGAAACAGAAAGTGCTTTAATATATACATATGTTATAAATTAGCCAATAATTTTGTTAAATATTTATAATTATCTTTATATATATACATACGTATATGCTTATCAAATTAATTGATTGGCCATTTATCTAACAACCATAAACAATTAGTTCTGTGTGCTTACGCTCAAATCAAAAGTTACAAAGAAAATAGATAAGGATATTATTAGAAAGCCTCTACGGCTTATCAGATTATTATCTCTAAAAACGCTCGAATCAATTTGTAGTTATCGCAATATTCTAAATAAGTATAAAAAGCAGAAGAGCTAGACAAAACTTTATTACTTAACATAATAGCGCTCGAAAATGAAGACTACCGTGCAAATTTGTGTGCTCTTCGCACTTTTCGCAGTCGCCTTTGCTTGGAGCTCGACTTGGGGTGTACGCAATGCCACTGATGTACTCTTATTCAGTAAGAACGTATTTAAACCAGCTATAGTCAATCAAGTACAGTACATTTATTTTGACATACCCGAAACGGTAAGTAACTTATGAGAGAGGACTATATTTTTCTTAAATGTCTTTATTTGCAACATGTTTAACTTTTACTTTTTTTACTCACTTCAGTTGGAAAGCAATAACAGCGTTATCAGTGCCATATATTTGCAAGACCAGTTCAAAAATAGTTCAGGTCCGTCGAACAACTTATATTACGGTGGACCTGGTTGGACTTATGCCTCTATACAGATGAGAACATATACTAGTGTTGGTCTAAACGTTACTTTTGTGGTTTATGGACAAAGAAATTATTATTAAATAAAAAATAGTGCTTACTTAATTGAGTTTTCATTACCAGATATTCAGAAAAACATATCATAAGACTAATCTATTTGATAATCATAAAACAGTTTTAAAAAGTGAGGGCAAGATCCTTATTGCCTTGAAAATACTGTTTTGAGTCTAGATTTATTAGGTACATTTTGTTCAGGAAAAAGCTTAAAAAATAAGTTCTGTTTTAGTTCATTTTTGATACCAAAAAACATTTGGTATATTAGAGGCACAATTTATGTTCAGTTATGCGATTTCTTTAGTACTTTGTTGTAAGTGGAAATTATCTCATTTATTTTACAATGATTTATATACACAGTGAGCACTAATTTGATATTGATTAAATCTAGCTTGATACTTCTCAATGTACCTTTTGTTTACCTTAACAAATACAATAATCCTTCTTAAGTTCACTGGCCCTTCTGTTTACCTGCGGGGGTCAAAAACCCTTGTAAAGGTAAATGGGCAAAATGACGCTAGCTATAAAGTTTTTGACTTTTTTCATACGACTTTCAATTATTTCAGATTTACAAAGACAATAATTTTGAAAGAGCATGGTCGAGATTCTTCAAAAAAAAAACAAGATATCCGTCTTAACCTTAAATACAACCTCTTCTTATCGGATATGTACTGCTAAGGACCAGTGTTGGTACTCTCATTCAAGAGTACGGTTTACATACTCCCTAAAACTTTTTATATATAAAAAAATGTATACTTCGTAAATACTTGAAGATGGAACCCCGAAGAGCAAAGCCACAATATGTGTTTATAATAATATAACAAAAAGGATAATAATTCAGGGTTTTCCAATAAGAGTGATATGATTTCTTCAAAAAAACACACTGTTAAGGAAACTTAAATGTTTTTTTTTTAATGTGAATCGATAATCGAAACAATTAAGTTCTGAATATAACATAATTCAAATGGCGTCAACGATTTCTTTTGCAGAGATGAATTCGATAAACGCAATTTTCGAGTACTTCGTCCACTTAACAAGTCGTATGTTATGAGATAGTAAATTCTAAAACTTGAGGAGAGTCTGGTTTACTGCTAAAGAACAATGACTTCAAATAACCCCACAAGAAGTAGTCTAATGGTGTTAAATCAGAACTTCTTGGATACCATAAAATGTCACAATTTCTTCAAATCATCGAATCTTCAAACTTTTCTCTCTACAATTCAGTTGTTGCTTCTCTCGCAATAATTCTGTTGATGACTTTGTGGTACATAGTCCTATCTTGTTGAAACCCGATGTTGTCAAGATCAAGTTCTGTCAAAAGTGGCCATAAAAAGTCGGTTATCATCGATCTATACCGCTCTCCATTGACAGTAGCGGTATCAAGAGTTTTATTTCGAAAAAGTAAAGACCGATGATTCCACCAAACTCTCAATGTAAGTAAGTAAATGTGATGGTTGTTTAGGAATAATTTTTGGATTTTCTATGCACTAGAATATATAGTTTCGTATATTTAGCGCGGGATGCAAGTCTAAATACTTTCTCGAAATCCGCCAAGTTGTGGTTTAAGACAGTTCCAATTCTTGAAAGGATTATGGAATCGACTAATTGCAGTCTTCAGCAACATTTGCTTGAATGGCAGCAATATTTTCATTACTTCGAGCTTTTCTTTGTCATATTGGCAATTGAGCATTATGTTAAGAAAATGTATGCTAGAAATTTTTGACAATTCGACGAATAACGAGCACAGGTGTATGATTATTATAGCAATATAATGGCAAAGGGATTTTTTAAGTATTTTTTACATATTATTTTTTTTTCTTCGTTCATGTTTTATGAGAGAAAATAAAACATATAATATGGGCACTTAAGAATTTGATTAAGCCTAACCCAAACCACACTTTTGCTTTGGCTTAAATCTGACCCATGCAAACCGAACGAAATCAATTTCGGACGATCTCCACAATTTATTTTATTTTATTGCATTATCAGTGTACAAAGGTGAATGTAAGGAAGCCCACTAAAGCATATTTATAGTCTTTTGTACAAGTATGTATTAAGAAGTATTGAGCCACCGCAATATGCAACGCATTTCATAAGCAAAATTGATTGGACACTCAACAAATGCGACACCCACCCAACGGCCCAGCCAGCAAGAACAGAAATCGTAATGTAATACTAACATACATATTTATGGCGCAGGAGAGTGCGTAAGTGGCTGCTTAAGGCCTAAGCATGCAGGACTATGATTTGTCTACAAAAGATATTGCAACTGAAGTTCGGGCAAACAATATGCGGTTAACTGTAAGTGATTGTGGGTTGTTTACCCAATCTATTAGTGGGTGGGAAAAACGTGAGCAATAAATATTGACAGTGAAGGTTAGATGGGGAGAGAGTGTTGCAGACTGATTAGTAATAGTTGCAATATGTTACCGGGGGGCTCGTTGAACACACATAAATCGAAATGTGGGCAATAAAATTTGCGAGCAAAAATGTGCGACTAAACAATGCCTGCGACATTATTCTACGACAGATAGATAGAATAGATCGACAGATGTGTGTCTTGGCACTAAAATAGAAGATAAATGTTCATGTGCGCACTCCCCTAATACCGGCAATTTAAACCACAAAGCCACTGTAGATGTCATGCCACTTATGTGCAGCAGTGTAGAAGCAACCACAGCAAACGTTTGAAATGCAACGGAGCCCTCACTTTGTGTGAGACGGAGGCACAAATCGTAAACAGTCACCTTTGCCACGAATTGAGACGAATGTCAATAGCAGCGGCACATACAACTGATTGCCTGCCACATCACAAAAAGCAAGCACATTAAACACAAGCACATACTTTTTTCATACGATTTCTTGTTGTTGCGGACTTGTGGCAGCTATGCCAAGTTGTGGAGACAGCCATTAATACGCTCTGTTTTAAACTGTTTGTGGCACGACTTTTGTTGTTATCTACTGCCAAATGTTGTCTACCGTGGCACATACACACACTTCCGTCAGCATGTTGCTACCTGCTGTTGGCACTTGTGTTGCTTAAGACACGCACCACGCGCTCACCGCCCTTGCCAGCTAACCCAGTCGCTCGGGGAAGATACACTCGTTAGAGTCATCTTTTATTTGCACGCTTCTGTTTAATGTGTGGTTTTTATGGCAGCAACAAGCAATTGTCGGCTGCCTTTGTACGGTACTTAGCCTGGTAGTACTTAAAACGCACACGCACATACAACCCGGAAGTTGGAGCACATCCTGTGAATAACAGGTAATTACCACAATAATTTCCCACTAATCCCAATAAATTAAATGAAATTTAGGTGTCACTCTCGATCGCACATCAAAAGACGTTAAATATGGTATTTGCACTGCAGCCAATTTTAAACATCTTAGAGTCGCTCTCCAAGTGTCAAGTGGTCTTTCAAAGATTGAATTTCTAATATTTTTGTTTTTCGTTTTTCATTTTAGTTCTTGGAATATGCATGTTTATATATTTTCCACATATTTTCTCTCGCATGACATCAGCTGCCACAAACTACTTGACATAAAAAATCGAAAATTCGATACACTTGCGTGTCATATGGCATAGGCGCTCAGCAATGTGCCACAAGCAAAAGCACTACAATGCGATATGAAGAACTATAAGAAAATGGCGCCAAAACTGCAGCATTGGAAAGAAATAACACTGATGGATATTTTTGTAATTCTACAGCTGGCAACCATTTCTATGAAGGAGCCTGTTATTATCTCTGAGGACTTTAAAATTTATATTTATATTGATGCATTTATTCAATTATAACTAGTAAGGAAGAGCTAAGTTTGGGTATAACCGAATATTTTATAATCTTAAAATATGCAAGAATCAAAACGGGGTAAATACCTTAAGGTGTTGAAAATCTTTATGTTAAGTAGTTTAGGGCTAAGATAAGTATTGACCTGATTCAACCTATTTTGGACTCAAGGGTATGTTATTATCAAATCATGGTTGAGATCTTAAAATTAAAGCGTACAAAATACAGCTTGCGCAAGAACTGATGCCACTCGAACTTTCCAGCCGGCATCGCTTCGCTCTATGGGCTCTTGAAAAGTTCCAAGAAGAACCAACGTTTTCAAGCTAAATTTTGTTCCGCGATGAGACCCATTTCTGGCTCACTGGTATATAAACAAGCAAAATTGGCGCATTCGGTGAAGAGCAACCTGAAGAGATTCAAAAGCTGCCGTTTACTTCAGAAAATGGTTTTGTGTGATTTGTGGGCCAGTGGTATTATCGATCCATATTTCTCTAAAAATGATGCCGGTGAGAACGTAACCGCCAACTGTTATCGGGTTATGATAACCAACTATTTGTGTGATATCATACCGTTCGACTTTTTTCTGTGGGGATATGTAAAGTCTAAAGTCTATGCGGACGATCACACTTCGATTCAGGCCTTGGAGTAAAAATCGCGCGTGTCATTCGCCACTAGTCGAAATGCCCGAATGAGTCATTGAAACTTGGGCTCGACGGATGGATTATCTGAGACGTAGCCGCGGCCAGCATCAAACGTCAAAAAATAAATGCCAAAGAATGTTCATTAGAATGATGCTAAGCATCCCCCATTTAATTTAAAGTTTCTGTGGTTTTTCTTTAAAAATGTAGAGAACCTCGAAATGGATCAGCCTTTTTATCTCATAGATTAACCGATATTTTCAACAAGTATTCAATATATGTGGACTAACTGTTAAGGCCAGTTTTGATGGTTTTTAGAGAAGAAATTAAATGGCCTACCGCACAGGGATACAACGAGGTCCTGCTGTCTGTTTGAAAAGCGGTGTACTTTGTTCATTTCGATACTCTCTAACGCTTGTCAAATGAAAGGCAAATAATAAATACCAAGAACTACTTGAAGATTGAGACTTCATTGTAGAATAAATTTTAAGTATTGTTTATAGTATAGAAAAAATAAAAACTAACATCATACTAAATTATGACTGAAATGAGCTGAAAATCAACGACATTACAATATCTTAAAAAAACAAAACTACTGAATCATGAACTATCATAAAAAAAACAAGAAAAAAACATTTATAACTAGTTTGTAACTAGTTCAAAAATATTCTAAAATCATTTAAAAGCACACTGCTGCCCTTTTGCTGGTATCGCACATCAAAAACTCATAGGTTGAATTGTGCCAAATCCAAAAAGGTCGTAAAGAGCCAAGTTTACCACACTTTTACTCACGTACCAGTTGAAGTGAATGAGTCTTCTCACTACACCAAACATTACACCGTAATTTTTCAATATTTTGCCGCCATTGAAATTTTCTACGTCCACACAGTTTGTTGCTTACCAAAGTCGATTGCTGTGAAGCTATTCGAAAAGGACATGGCACGCGTCGTCTATTACAAAAAAATGCCACACTGACTTGCACAATACCACATCTCACTAAGCGAATTCGCATACCAGCCATTTTATGTACTCCAATGCCCTCAGCATTCACTCGAAAACTACTTCGACTCGCTCTCTAACGCTGCTACCGCCGATGTGTTCCATTTCTTTGCAGTAGAAATTAAATATGCCCGCCTCATGCACAGTTTACGCATTTGCATGCGATAACGAGTACCGTTGCGGTGAAAACCCGCGAAAATGTGCCGCGCACGCGACAGTCTTTAGCGGTACTTTTATGTTTATTTCCGTTTTTAGCGGAAGCTTCGTTAAATTTAGTTGATTTTTATCCTTATTGGCAAATTAGTGGGTCAGGCGAACAGCTTCATGCAGCAAGCGAATATCAAAGTTACCGAAAATAAAACGAAACTATTTGTTGTATGCGTTTTAGAAGCATACACCACGGCGCTTGGACGTATAGTGGTTGCTATTCACACATGCACCTGAATTTCCTTTGAAAATGCTTGCTTCCGATGCTGTGTGTTCAAAACCTTTACTTTACTTGTGTTGGCATTGCTATCCACCAACTGGTCAGTCCGTTGATGGCTGGTGTCTTGTATGCCCAGCAGTGACCAACACCGCACAATTTCTATTCCATGTTTTGTGTTTCCCACTTTTCTAAGCACAATCATATTTGTATGTGCGTGTGTCTGTGCGTGCAGTGGTAAGTAAGCACGCATTGCCTTTTCTCTTTTCTACACTAACATTGTTATTTTTTTGCCTATCTAAACTTTCGTTTTCTCACTTCAACTACAATGGGCGACCAGCTGTGGCAGCAAGTTGCCAGCTTGCTAGTAACTTTTACATCCTGTTGCCGCCACAAAGCATACACACGGGTTCTGTCCATTTTTCAACAAAGTTCCTTACAACGCTCTCTATAAATATCACTCGCTATTGTTTGCTCGTATGTATGTTTGTATGTGTGCCTGTCTGCTGGCGGCGCCCTTGACTATCAACCAGCACAGTGCGGCACGTCCCAACACTTGTTTGTCCTGCCACATGGAGACCGCCAACAAACACACTTACACATATGCATGTGTCTTCCTGCACCAGTTTGTTTGAGTTCAAATATTTCTAAGCTTTGTCGACGCCACGCAAACTCGTTTTCCACACCACAGCGGGTAAACGCTTCAGCCCACACACACTTACGGAGACTTATAGTATATACATACATGTGCATATAAAGTAATATCCCTGCAGCTCAGTTTTTGTTGTCGTTGCGCTTTTGTGGGGTCGCTGCGGCATTATTGTTGCCTTCTGCTGGCGGTTGTGCCATAAGCGTTTCACTAGACTCCATGTGGACTCACTTAGTTCACTCGCAGCGCATATAATGGGGTTGTTTTGTTGCCGAGTGGAAGCGGATTTCAGGAAAATTGTATTGTACAAAACACAAAATCAAATAATATCTTTGTTATTTCACATCGCTGCTGTCTGCTTTTCTTTCGAGCATTATTTGTGCATATGTAGCATGCTAAGTTATATGCTGCCCTCATATACAAGTGACGACTTCCTTTTCCTTTATTGTTGTTTACGCACGCCACTTTGTGCGGTTATTGACCACTTTTTACTCTTTCATTGAAGTAGTTGATTTGTAGCAATGCAATCTTATTTGATTGTGTTCGTAAAGTGACATTCATATTTTTATTTGTGTATTGGCGTATTTATATAGCAGTTATAGTGTCATTTCTGAGTTAATATTTACTTAGATTTATGAGACATTTGTCAAGCAATACTTTTAATTTAAGATCCCATTGTAATTTCCGTTCGGTTATGTAAAACTTTCGATATTACCCTAGCTATAGCTAGCTTCAATCAAATCTCAACAAATTTCTCAATATATCTACACGATATCACATTACGTAAATCATTCCAATTACGCTAAAAATATGTCTACTTTTAGTATCTATTAAGTTTAGAAATGTTGAGAAAATGAAAAAAAAACGGAGTTTCAAAAATAAGGTTTTGGAGCAAGTGTTTCTAGTAAGATCTCAGATAACGGGTGATTTTTTTGAGGTTAGGATTTTCATGCATTAGTATTTGACAGATCACGTGGGATTTCAGACATGGTGTCAAAGAGAAAGATGCTCAGTATGCTTTGACATTTCATCATGAATAGACTTACTAACGAGCAACGCTTGCAAATCATTGAATTTTATTACCAAAATCAGTGTTCGGTTCGAAATGTGAAAATCCGCTTTTTTATCGACAAATTTTGTTCAGCGATGAGGCTCATTTCTGGTTGAATGGCTACGTAAATAAGCAAAATTGCCGCATTTGGGGTGAAGAGCAACCAGAAGCCGTTCAAGAACTGCCCATGCATCCCGAAAAATGCACTGTTTGGTGTGGTTTGTACGCTGGTGGAATCATTGGACCGTATTTTTTCAAAGATGCTGTTGGACGCAACGTTACGGTGAATGGCGATCGCTATCGTTCGATGCTAACAAACTTTTTGTTGCCAAAAATAGAAGAACTGAACTTGGTTGACATGTGGTTTCAACAAGATGGCGCTACATGCCACACAGCTCGCGATTCTATGGCCATTTTGAGGGAAAACTTCGGACAACAATTCATCTCAAGAAATGGACCCGTAAGTTGGCCACCAAGATCATGCGATTTAACGCCTTTAGACTATTTTTTGTGGGGCTACGTCAAGTCTAAAGTCTACAGAAATAAGCCAGCAACTATTCCAGCTTTGGAAGACAACATTTCCGAAGAAATTCGGGCTATTCCGGCCGAAATGCTCGAAAAAGTTGCCCAAAATTGGACTTTCCGAATGGACCACCTAAGACGCAGCCGCGGTCAACATTTAAATGAAATTATCTTCAAAAAGTAAATGTCATGAACCAATCTAACGTTTCAAATAAAGAACCGATGAGATTTTGCAAATTTTATGCGTTTTTTTTTTAAAAAAAGTTATCAAGCTCTTAAAAAATCACCCTTTATATAAAACAAATACACTGCTTCTTTCTACGAAGATCAAAAATGTGCAAAGGTAAATTTGAGGAAGGAAAAATATAAGGAGTTTCATACTTAAGGTTTTTGAAAAAAAATCGCCCTAATAATTTTCTTGCAATTCTTAAACTTATTAATCAAGGGTTTCGAAATTTGCGCAACATAACAGCTGGAAATTACAACAATAGAAAGTCTCTGTCTCTTCAGAAGCGATGTTCGTAAAATATATTTAATTTTCAACATTTTAGAGTTGATATATAAATTATTATAGAAAAAATTTGGCATTTTTTCGAAATTTGGCAATCTTCTCATAATCAGCAGACTAGTTGAGCTTTTTATCCCTGGCATATCAAACAATAACGGCAGAATCAAATAGAGTTTCACTCCTCTTTTTTGTAGAGAAATCCTCTTTATACTCCTGTAACACGACGATAAATAGTATGATAGTTTCGTTCACCTCACGCTGTATGTATCACCTGAAACCTGTATCAATTAACTTGATTAAAGCTGTTAAAATTGGTCAAAGAGATCTCGAGACTTGCCGACCGATTTCAACCAAATTTGTTACGCCACATTCCTCTGAGAATTTCATGTTACAGTGTGATTAAGTAGGATTAATATTTCGGGATAAAATTTTACATTTTTTGCATTTGAAATGTGCCACCTTATGACTAAATACTGCATAAATCGAACCAGAAACCTTCAAGTCTTTAGGTACTGAATATGTGGGCTTAGTAGTTTTAGTTTTTTTAACTTTTTACCGAAAATATCGGTCAATGTGTGAGATATATAAAGAAACTCATAGAGAATCTTTTCCTAATTGTGGTATGTCTGTATGCTGCAAATGGGTTGAAACGAGGCAAAACTGTCTTTAGCCCCCATATACCTAAGATCAAGACTTTCGAACCTCCGAGTGACTTTATACCTCATATATCGGCCAATATGTGTGTTCTCTTGATTAAATTGAGAGAGCGGAACACCATTGACTCCATATAACTAAGAAGCCCTATGTACCTGAAGGTACTCTCCTGGCTTCATTCCTTTCAATAGTATGAAATGTTCGGTTATACCCAAACTTAGCTCTTCCTTATTTGTTTTCATGTCAAATAAGAGTTCGAATAACGTCGCTGGATTATATTTTCCACAAACAGTGATATGAGTTAAGTTTTCGAATCCAAAGAAAAAAATTCCTTTTTCATTTCTGACTATAAACCAGCCATTCATAATGGCGAAACTAAGCTAAAATCTGTACAATAAAAGTTTATAACAGTGAGGCATCTTTAATCATCAGAATAATCTCTTATATCGAATTCAGCTCGTTAGCTTTATTGTTTTCTTCTCATGTTAAAGGCGTGACAAGATGGCAGCGTTCAAATATGGTACGGCGAGCATAGAAATGGCAAAGCTATGACAGCTAATTTAATATAAAGAGTTTGGTAATAAGAGATTATCGATTATTAGGTCTTGTTCTGAGACTATTGGCACAGAAAATTTAAAACTTATTTTTCCAAAAAAAAATTTTGCTCCTTAAAATTTCTATTTTTCACAGTTAATATTTAAATTGTAAAGGCTAGAAAAAACGTGGTTTAGAAAAGAACCGATCGATAATTGCAAAATTTTAGCCATTCAACATTTCATGTAATATATTTTGAAATAAAAAAGATTAAAATTAACTTTTATACATATAGTATATATGTATGTACCTATATGGATTTGGTAAAATTTTTTTGTTTCTAATTTTTTTTTTTAATTTAATAAACTTTTCATAAAATCTAATAAATTTCATAAACAAATTTTTATAATATTCATGTAAATTCTACTCCCAGGTAGTCAAATATGTCCTTCCATTTACCGATTATGCGACTCAAATTCCCATTCATTGGCACATTTCGGGTTTTTGAGGCATTTAAGCTTTACGCTTTAAACTTCAAATTTAAACTTTCACAATTTCCACTTTAAATGTTAACAATTGCACTCAAAAGCGAAACAGTTAGCCCCTTAGCTTAAAGCAACATTAAATGCCCATTTTGCAGCCATTCACCTGGAAATATAATACTTTTCTTTGCCACGATTGATGTCCTACCAAAACAACTACAGAAACAGCAGACAATGTGTAAAAAAGTAATGCAGCAACAAATTGCCTATCATTATGCAACAAATAACTGCGTTTATCTACAATAAAAGCAAATCAATTTGAATTATGTGCCGCCAACAAAAACCCGTTAACCATAAATGGATGGGTATGAAAGCACAAACTTAACCCAAACAAAAAACCACAAACAACAAAAACAAAAAAAGGGGAAAATGAAAAATAAACGCAACTCGATTTCAGTGCATAAATCAAAGAGCAAGCGAGTTGTTGTAACAACGAAATCGACAAAAACAATCAGCAACAACAACAAGAAGTGGAGTGCCATGAAATGATTGATACAATTTGGCGGGTAAACTGACATCGCAAATAAGTGTTATTACGAGGGGTGGCGGGCGAAGGAAGACAAAATTTGCTGCTTGTATGAAGCGGGGAAGAACTACAAGCCTATTTGCAGGCGCGCAGCCACGGCCATAGCAGCGTTTCGGTTGATTGTGGCATATGAGTATATGCAAATAAATTTTCATACAAAATTGCAATCGCTTGTTGTTGGTGTAGTTGGAAACTAACTGCGCAGTAAACGGACATAAAAACAAAACACAAAAAAATCAAAAACAAAAATAAAAATTAAAGCGACGCGGAAATTTGCGGCAAATATTATGTGTGTCAAGGCGCATGGTGTGGGCGCAGAGGCGGGAGGTGGTGGTTGCAGCTGAGTTGCAGCAGATGAGCAATATACCGTGATAATTTATGCACCCCAGTGGAAAAGCGTCAAATTTGTGCATTAAAAATGGCCACAAGCGGTACATGGACGCGACTCGCGCTTCAATAACGCGGCGTGTGTGTGTGTGTGTGTGGGCACAACGCGCGCAACAGAATGTTATGGCGGTTTGTAAAAGTATGTGAACTCGGCAAAAACAATAAATTATTACACACTTCCAACAGCCAAAGTTGCATACCACACACACATACACACGCATGGGAACATACGCCAGCTCACATCGATCGAATTCGGCAGACACGCCGGTGCGAGGTGAAAGTGGCAGACGCACAAGCGGCTATGCTGCGGAGTTCGGGGCTTAAAGGTTGAAAGTATGCGCATTTCGAAAATTCCCCAAACGACATTTGCAGTTATGGGCAATTTTGCATACAAAAACAATAGCAATAACAGTGTATATGTAGCTAGTGCGAAGAGAAATCTGCGTTTGAGTACAGCAGCAGCAGCCACAACAAAAATAACAAACGGTGGAGATAAAGCGCTGCCAATAACATTAGTGCGGCACCGACACAGTTGCCACAGGCAAATAAATATTGCCGCATAAAAGTGTTTGCGTGTGTGTGCGTAAAAGGTTTGTTGTTTGTTGTAATGTGTGCGCGTAAGTTACTTTTTCTTTTGGTGTACCGCTTTTTGTTCTTGTTTCTTGTTGTTTGGCTCTTTTTAGCGTTTTCATACTTTTTATGTGGCTCAAGTATATTTTATGGGTTCATCAGATTTTTTTTTGATTATGCGTGCAAACCTTTTTAAAGTCGCTTTTTTCGATGTCACTTAATTTGATTGGTCAACCTTTGGATGTGCGCTGCGCAGTTTTTGCGTGCAACTTTTATTTTGTTCTCACTTGAAATTATGAAATATGCCCTCTATGGCAAATTGCGGTCAATTAACGGTTGTTGAAAATACAAAAAAGGTGTACAACTCGAACTTAAAGCGAGTTATGAAGTTGGAGAATACAAATTTAAAGCTTCTTTCTGATATTTAAGAAATAATTTGTAATTCGGGGTACTTAAATCAAGTGGTCTGCAGTTAAAGTTGATAATAAGCTACTGAAGGAACTTGTATAAAAACTAATAATTTGTTAAAAGCTTTGGATTATCGACAAAGTAAAATGCGCTTGCAATGACAGAAAGAATAAAAAGGGATGGCTGTTCATTATATCATTTCATACCAGAATTGACTTGGACTGACACAAAATACATATTCTTATATATTTTTACAAACTTTAATTACTCCCCTTTGAAATGAGCTCATGGTCTAAACCAAGCATGTCAATTATTAATGCAATTCTTCCTTATGTTTAAGCGTCTCAACTGGGATGGTCTTTCTTCCCAGCAAGTTTTGGGGTTTTTCGAACTCGGCTCATTTTTGTTGCGCCATTCGCTAGATTGTGGAACCGTTTCGACAAAATATTCAAAAACTCACTTATGACGACTTTGAAGAATGAAAGGTTCCCAGATAAATTGTTAAGAATAACTTTTGCGACATCTACTAAATGCCGTTTTCGCAAACACGAAGGCCTAGTCTAACATTGATATGCATGATACCCAAAACTTTAACCATATTTATACCCAAAACATTAACCGAAATAAGTTGAGTTGACGATTCCAGTTACGAATTATATAAAATCATAGTTAAAACCATCAGGCGGATTTGTTATCGATATTATTTATGCAATTAGCCTCTCAAATCGTCTCCAGCTTACTCTGCCTTATACTAACTATATGTCTAATTTTTGGTACAACTATTTGTACTGTTTGCTTCAAATAATAATTGCTATAGGATACTTTAGTTTCAGGAAATAGTACATAAGATTTAGCAACAAAACAAACTACGAATTTTTTGAATTTATTAGGTCTTATTCTATTTAGTTGCTTTAAAAATATACTTTTTTTGCGAATTTTCTGCCTATACTTACTTGTAAGCAAACTCCAAATTATCGCCACAGCCACCCCACGTCCAATCATCGTGCAATTGCTTAGGGCGCGACCCACGCGAACAACCACATGACGCCAATTGGCCATCGCGGCAGGCACGGGCTATAAAACTGGTCACCATAGCAGCGGCCAGCGCGTGAATGAAAGCCATTTCCGGTGAGCCTGTAATGAAAATGGTGTAAATTTGTTTTAGTTCAACGAAATTATAAGTGTGTGACGGGGGTAGTTTAGGTGTTCATAACATATTAATAATGACGCTCAAAATTATATTTAATATGGGTTTATGCAGTAATGCCTTGGCAAACTTAGAACTCGCTTGGCTGTATGTTCAAATATGAAAATGAAAGTTTTGGCGCGCATTTGTGGCTTTGATTAATTTAACGCTCTTTAATCGATACGCTCGTCAAAATGCACTGTGTCGAAAGTAGCATTTGTCGCTCTGAGTAACACGTTGAAACCCATTTGACAGCGTAACGGTGCCATAATTAAACAGAGAAGATAGGTTTGCATCGCAGTAAAAACATTTTTCTGGTCCTTTCGCGCCACAATATGTCATATAAACATCAGTCCAGTCGAATTAAGGTTATTTATGTTCACCCTTAGCTTTATCTTTTCCTGTATCGAGTATATAGCAATTTTTATTCTATAAAATTTTCTTTGAAAACATTTGTTACAAAGATATTATTTCAAAGAAAAATATGATTTCTGAGATGACAAAGAAGTGTGTTACGGATGTCCTACTACATTCTCCTATGTTGGTGTTTGTCCTTCCGTAAAATTATTTGGGAGTGTGTTAGAATTTGTTGAGTGATAAATGAGAAATACACTGCGACCTTAGGTCTATTCACAAAGACTCAAATTTATTGCTATATTCATATGCCAATACTTGGTTAAAAGAAAATATTTGCTATCTGTTGATTACAGAACCTATTTAGCGGAAGATAAGTTGAAACCTTTACAACAAAACTTTTGTAGTCTCCGGCCTCGTTAAGCCTACACTCAAGCTTTTATTGATTTGATCTGATTGCTATTGTCAAAAACAAATGGTTGCAGACTATATTTCGAATAAAATAATCGATTTTACTGTTGCTTCTTCAATTTAATATCATTAATTCATGTTGACAAATCATATTCAGCAAAAGAGCAAATGTTATCCAACTTAACAAAGATCAAACTATGAAATAGGTAGATGGGTATGGGGTATGCAATAATTTGTAAATAGCAGTTACATATAAATTTCTTCCGGCGCTTCAAGTGAGAGATAAGGAAAAAGTACAGCCGTCAAATCAATAATAAAATAGAAAATTTTATGAATTACCACACGCCATAAAACATTACAAAATCCAGTATCAGCACTGATAACTATTTGCACTAAGAACTATTTGCACTAATTAAATTGTATCTATCGGTGCTTAGTAGAGTTCTTAGAAATATTACATTTGATAAGGAGTAATAATCTAAACGCTTTACAAGTATATAAAGCAAAGACATTTCTGTCAACATCAACAGTACTCATTGTCTATTTATGTGATTAGCTGAAATCAAATCGCAAAGTGAAAAAACTATCAAACAAAATGAAAATTATTGTGCAAGTTTGCGTGTTCTTGGCCTTGGTCGCAGTCGCTTATTCGGCGAGCTCAACTTGGGGTGCGCAAAATGCTACCGATTATCTACTTATCAGCAAACAAGTAACCTATCCAGCAGTACGAAATGTTGCGCAGGCTTTCTACTTCGATATTCCAGAATCGGTAAGTTACATAAGAAGGTATCTGAGACCTAGTAAATACTTCTAAACCCAATAAAGTTTTTATTGCTATACGACTCATTTTTGCACCGGTCCATTGTAACATTAATTAATAACTGCTTTTTATTTGCAGTATCAGAGCAATAACAAAGTGATTAGCGCCATTTACTTGCGAGACCAATTCCAGAACAGTTCAGGTCCCGTTAATACTTTGTTGTATGGTGGACCGGGTTGGACTTACGCTTCTATACACATGAGAACTCAAGCCGGCTTTGGTTTAAATGTAACATTTGCTGTTTATGGCAGATAAAACTATGAATAAATAAAATAAAATGTTAAAAGTAAGGGTGATAGTGTATAAGGAATTTATTATTTTACTCGTTGGGTGAGCGAAATATTGAAGAAATTTATAGAGATCGATTTTCACCTCATTGTTGAAAGTGATTTGTGTGCTTCTAAGGTATTTATTTCACAAGTTATCGCTCATTTACTAGTTTTCAACATAACCGTTATGAAAAGTAGCTGGGTTTTCTCCCATTTTCGTGCCGTATAATGAGCTAAAAACATTTGTTTACAGCTTCGACTGAGGTATAGTGTTTATAATATATAATATTAATGACAACCCTCCACATTGCATTTTATTATGGTTTTGTCAAACTTAGACTCTTTCAAATATGAAAATGAAAGTTTGCCCAAAATAACAAGTTGTATTTAACACATTGGCGCACATTAAGCGAAATGCAATTAATTTAACGCTCCTTAAATCGATATGCCCATCGAAGCGCACTGTGCCGAAAGCAGCATTTGTCGCTCTGAGTGACACGTTGAAAGGCATTTGACAGCGCAATGCTAGCACAGTTAACCAGAGTTTCGAAAAACTATTTTGTATATTAGCTTGTATGCTTGTATTTGACTGTGTGTGTGTGTGTGACCTGTCAACAGTATAGTGTTCCATCAGCAACGGCTGCCTATGACACTAATCAACTTCCATACCATTCAAGTTTAATGCCAAATTAATAATGCCAATATTAATGCATAGCACACCGACGCAAATACCACGCATATATGTATGTTTATATATACCTATAAGTATATTAGAGGGGGTCGATTTAAATGAAACAAAAAACACGGAAAAATCCTAAAAGACGGAAATGTGCTACAAGTCATTTTGAACAACTTTTCCTAAGACATTATGGATCTAAGAACGGTTTTGATTGAACAATTTTTATGGTGAAGTTTTTTAGGGACTATAAAACTTTGTTCGCCAGTTTTTGAGATATTCGAATAAAATTTAATACGTGGGTGTATTTTGAGATTCTATTGATAATTTGTCGGAATCGACCACATTGGACAACTATCTGCCATATTACCGATCTGCCATATAATTGATTAATCAGACATTTTACACTTCGTCTTAAAAATCGCTTGCTGGCGGCTTTAAACCCTTAGTCTATGTGCCAAAGTTAGTCAGAATGATTCGGAGAACATATCCAGTATAGCGATTTGAAAGACAAAAAAGTGACCCGCTCTAATGTAAATATGTACATAAGTATATTTATTCTTGTCAAAGCGACTCATGTAGTTGCATGCTCTGTGAGACACCTTTTAGGCTTAATGAAGCTACAGGGTGTTGCGTAATCTATGAATCTAAGTTCAAGTCCTATTTCCACAAATTTGAGCAGTATTGACAAAGAGTAAATATATAGTTTATTTAAAAAGTTTTTAATCGGTATGCATTTACTCTAATTCAAAATTAAAAAAAAAGAATTTCAAATTCGTTTTCAACGAAACTAAGAATGGATCACAATCATTTTTCGTAACTAGTTCAATAATCTGATTCCATCTATATACAATACCAACCACTCTCAAGTGCCAGAGAGCACATGTCATAAAGGTATCTCAATTTCAAATAAATTTATATATTTACCACACCCTGTACTCATTTCAACCATCTAGCTGTGTATTCACCACCATAATCCTTATTGACCCATTCGCTGGAAATCAGTCAGTCAACCAAGTAAACTGTACATTTCCGCCACATAGGCGAAATTAATACGTGCCAAGTGTAACGGCAGAGCAAAAGGCAGATAATACAGGGAGATTGACAAACGGGTGCAACGGTGCGTATACGTGTCGTCAGCCAAATGTCACATCAATGCCCTGCCTGTGTATGCGAATATAGGGTAATAGGAAGTAATGTACAAATAGGCATGATTACACAGAGTATTAGATATATGTATGTATATGAAAAGCTGGGTTTATTGTAGCTAGAAAGCTGCTCTTCGGTAAGAAGGCTTTATAAAGTTTACAAAAAAAAGTAATTTTTGACCGAATAATTTGTGCTCTAGTATTTTCATTCGGTATTTAATTTAGTCCGGTGTTCTGACAGCTATGTAAATCTACTTATATATACTTATATACGTTTATATATATATAATATATACTGCATTTGTAGCGCATGACAACCGGATGTGGCTTTGATCTCATACACCACCACACATACACAGTTGTTTCCGCTCTCCGCTTAGTTAAGCATTAATTGCGCTTCACGACATTACACAACCAAAGCTCCGCTGCATTGCCAAAAAGGTAACGGTCGGAATAAATGTGTATTAAGTAGACAAGGAAAATGTAACTAACGCAAACAGCACACATACAACAATAACTTACGACTTCCTTACTTTCATACCGAAGTTGGCAACTTTGTTGACCTTAATGCGAATTACATAACTATATTGGCCATAAAAGTATGTATATGTATCCACTGAGGCATGTGGTTTTGTATGCCTTTATCGGGATTTTGGCAAATAAAATGCGTCAGCATGACTTCATTCTTTTAATTGAAATAAAATTTCAATGAGTCTGTAGTACATGAAAGAACACGCCACAAAGGACACACTATCAGCGCACAGCATGATCTTTTACATTTTTGTGCAAATTCAAAGCAAAACGACGCTTGCTAATCAAACTGAGTTGGCTGCAAGCTGCGACAAATTGTCTCTGTCTGACAAGCGTCTTTTACTTTTATATTTTTATTATCGTTGCTGTCTTTTAACGTCGATATGTCGTGACAGCTCCGGTATGCTTTGCCATAATAATATTGATTTTGACTTAAATTTTTGCGTTTGAGTAAATTTTAATGTAATGTGGCGCTAAGCGGATTATGAAATGTAGTTAACTTGAAAAAAATAGCAACTCACGGTGTGTTTGTTGTAATGGTTTTTAATGTTTTCCCAATTTTGATGTAGACTCGTGGGCAGTTCCTCGCGGAGATCGAAGAGTTTGCAATTTGGGGACGAGTGTGAGTAAACAGAGAGATGAATTGCTTACGGTTTAGTATTTTTGGTTTGTTTGGTATTTTATTCTGGTATAATTGTAATATTCGTGTTCGTTAGTAGCTTACTTAATTTATTGGAATTGTTTGTTATTATTTTTCAATTTAAAAAATGTTAAGCTAACAATGAAATTTATTAACTTATAAAATTGCTTTTTCTTTCTTTCATCTACAATTTTGTTTCAAAATTTTACTAAAATCTGCCAAGAGCTTTTTAAGAGGAAAGCTTACATTTATATTACAAATGATCATAGTCAAAAAATCTTTGAATTTCCGTTGATTTATAAAAACAATATTCTTTCTTCTGTAACAATTCTGGTCTAATAAGGCTTTGACTGACAAAAAACTAAGTTCATACGTACATCATTGTAATCTTCGAATGACCTTCAGTACCTTCGGGTTATTTTTGTTTTGCAGTTTAGACGGATTTTTGGAGCGCCATTCGCTGGGCTGTCATAATCATAAAGCAGCGTCTTAACGACAGTAATGATGCGGCTGATAAATGTAGGGCTCTCAGCTACGTTGTGAAGCATATTTCTCGACTTCATTTTTGAAAAAAATTTATATATTTTTGTACAAGTCGAGTACTGACACACTTCATACCCAAAATATTGTGGGAACACAATTTATGGAGTGGATACATAAGAGATGTTGGAATATTCTGTTATATCTTTAATGCTAAACGGCCCATTTTCAAGCAATGTTTTTAATATTTTCCGATGATATAGACATTAACCGAGTTGGATGGGTGATTCAATTATTACCTAATTTCATTGTTATGACCTTCACTGGCTGCCTTCTGTCACGCAATTAATTTAGTTCTTGAAAAATTAAATTTCAAGAAAATTTGTATCGACTTTTGAATTTTTTAGACATGTTTCCTGTCGATACAACAACAACAACACGAGAAAAGATCAAACAAATATAAAATGCGATGGCATTGACGGACATCTGTAAGAGCCATCACTCATTCGATAAACTCTCCTATTGATAAATTCTCGTTTTTAAAAACTACATTCGATGGAATGGAGACCGTGTGCGATTGAGGAAGCAAACGACTCTTTTCATACACCTAACTGCTCATTCGAATATGAGAGCTGTCAGACGGTTAAAGCCTTTGGGTTAGAATTCAAACATTGCAATCTCACTCGCATTCAATAATTTTATTCACCGACCGAAAAATTTCATAACTATTTTCTAAGCAAAGCGACATTTTTTAATAAAAATGTAAAAGGCTACAATAAATGCTATATCAAACTCAAAACTGCCAAACAGTATATTTTTCTACAACATATTTCCTTAATAAAAGCAGGACCCTGAATAAAATTTCATTTTTCAAAATAAAGAATTCAAATGTTTACTCTGGCAATATATAAACCCACAGTGATATATGATATCCCCAGAAATCGAAAGCACCGGCCAGCTATCAACGAGCTGTCAAATAATCAAATCAAAAGCCAGCAAAAGTCAAGAGAGAAATATTCGACACACGAGATTGGCCAAAGGGAAATTCATATGATATGGGTAATAGAATATTAAACAATGGCATTTATATGCACATGATGGGTATGCGTATGTGTGTGTATGTGTGCGTGTGTTCATTAAATACACAACAGTTGCATGTGTGCACTCGATCATTGCGACTGTCAACGCTATGATGGACTATCACTCGGCATTTATGTTTATACACAACTCTGTGTGTGAATGAATATATGTATGTATGGGCGAGTAAATGAGTATACACACATACATATGTGCGAGTGTGCGGGTATCATTGTACTTGAGTTTATATTGAGGATGTTGCAGAACCAACGCTGGTGATTTGAATTGGTTGCCCCTAGCCCATTCGGATTTAATTCGTATATATTTTTCTATATATGTATATCGTCACCTGAAATGCAAAATAACGTATCATCAAAAAAATCGAAATTGAGTGTCTTATTGATTACGCTTCACTACTTCAAATTATATACATAATATTACATATGTTCAACATTTTCTGGTTCTGCGGTCATATATAAACCAGTCTTAAACCAATATTAATATTTTGTTTCACTCATGTTCGATTTTGTTTCGTGTTTCATTCATGCCACTGTAAATTTCTGAAAATGTTGTTACGTTATTTTGCATTTCAGGTGACGATATACTATATATGTGTAAATTCAAATATGAAACTGTAAATATTGACAGAATATTTATTTCTCGTATGTGTACATATACAAGTGGTTGTCATATGACTGTGGAAACGCCACAATTGTCGAATGCGCGTAATTTTGCGCCAGAGCCTTCGTTGATGGCGATTTTCTATGCTCATTTCAATTTCGGTATTGTTTTTTGTTTCTGTTTTATTAATTTCTCCTTTTTAATGCTAGTTCTATTACAGCCTCTGGCAGCTGACGCATACTGTAAACCATTGCCGTCTGCTTACTTTCACCCACTCTTATTTAGATCGTTACAAAAGTACACACACACGCATACTAAATGCCGCTGGCACATCTCCTTCTTGAAGCTTAAATTATTGCCACACACACAAACATTCATACTCGTACATACTTACATACACACATCATATGCATATATAGCGATATCTAAGTCATTCATCGATGCGGGTGTTCCTCCACTTGGAAATCGGAGGGTTCCATTGCAGTTACTGGTTTTCCTTGTTCGGTTTGGCTTTTGTTTGTTTTGTGTGTTAATTTGATATTTTTCAATGAAAGGTTTTGTGTATTTGATGGATTTTGCATATCAAATCGTAATCGTAAACTAAATCACTGAACGACAGCAGCTGGTGCATCAAACAAAGCAAAAATCTGGCAGTAAGTGAGTTGAGGGGTCGAAGGAGATTGCTTACGTTGGCAGTACAAAGGCGGCAGATGTTAAAGTGCACGGCATAGGGCGATTGTTGACACTTGTCGGTGATTGGGCGTACGATGATGGATTCATATTCACAAAACCATACAAAATTCGATAAGAAATCAATGCCAGTACTGTTAAATATTGACTTTTATACAAGAAAAAGTAAAACCCAGCAAATATTGCACTGTAGTATGTTGCTTACTGAATTCAATTAAGGAAATAAATTTCGAGATATTGTTTTTTGTTTTATAGAAATTTAATTTTGTTAAAAATAGTCACATACTCAGTACGAAAATTTTTAGAAATTCTAAACAAGTGTTTGCTTTAAAAATTTTGGTTCCAAAAGTATTTATAATATTTCAAAATATGTTTGTAGGTTTGGTTATTCTTTTAATACAGCTTGAAGCAAATAATCTTTAAACTTGAAAATTTTTAATGATAAACTTGATGACTTACAGTTTTTATAAAATTTTACTTTTCAGTAATTCTGTTATGATCTTTAAAGGAGTTACTTACAAATTCTATTTTTCTAGATTTTTGGAACATATTATGTTGTGAACTAAAGTCTAAGTGGTGGTGTTTTAGGGATTTTCACAATTACCACATTTAGAAAGTGATCTTATTTTTCGGATTTTTTTTATAAGGATAATCTATATAAGCCTGTATTCGTATTGAGGAACACGTGACTCTTATGAGTTCTGTAAAAGAAAAGAGAAAGAAAATCAGTTGCCATTCAGAACCTTATATCTCACCTTCACTCACATTCATTCAATTCTAACAACAGAGTAAACAGTTTTTCTTTGCCACGCATTTTAATTTACAACTTTTTCGACATTCGAGAAAAAACATTTAAATCGACGGTATCCCTATCAGTTGTCCATAATATCGAGGAGTTTGTAGTACAGAACAACTATTTCTTTAAAATAGAGTTCTAAACGATACGAGGCTTTACCAATATAGTATTATAATAGGTTTTTCAATTAAATAAATAAATAAATTTGGACGCTACAAATAGCCCGATAGAAACAGCAAAGGACGCCATATTTTTTCCAGCCCTTTTGATATTTCTCTTCAGTAAGGCTTACCATTTTATTATGGAAAGATATACCATACAACAAAGGGTCGATATTATTAAAATTTACTACCGAAATTTAAAGTAAGTGGCCTCAACCTTAATCATCCTCATAATCATCCTGTCAGATCAACCATTGAGCGTCTAGTGAAAAATTTGAATACACAAGCATAGTACAAAATGTTCCCGTGACAGTGAGACAAAGAAGTGACCGTAGGGCCGAGAATATTGCTGCCCGCTGTCGCATCAATTGAGGAGGGCCCAAATCGGTCTCTCACACATCTGGGATCTCTGTGAAAACGCATGGCGAATTGAAAATGTTCCGGATTTTCATCGCTGAGGCTCATTTTAGGCTGAACGGCTTCATCTATAAGCAAAATATGCCTTTTGGTCAGGCAGCAGTTTTATTGCTCTAGTTCTTACTCTATTAGAATCAAAAACCATAAAATTATATTTTCTTACATGTTTGAATGAGTTCTTTGCAAAAATCTTTTAACAAATTGTCAACGCAGTTTTTTATTCTTATTAACAACTTCATAAAAATTTGAAAAAAATCTAAAAAATTCTAACGATTATTTCTGTTCAAAATATGTATATTTTTCGAACAGAGTACTTCTTCAGCTAAGGTCAATGTACGAAAAGCATTAAAAAAATTGCAAAATATTAATAATTGCAGCAAATGTGTCTGCCATAAAGTACAATAATCTGCACTCAGCTGATGAAAGGCTCGAAATATCTGGAAAATTGCGTTTTGCCCATAAAATGCCTCTTTTCAATGCGCAAAAAGAGGACAATCTAAGCATATAACCAAATGCATTAGCTAAAAAAATTGGATATTTTTACGAGCGGAACAAATTTGGGTAGAAATAAACACGTAGTGGCGTAAACGCGAAGGGATTTTCAGGCACATCAAACTTCAAAATAATATCGGCAAAAACATACTAACACAACTACACACACATACGTAAAACCATAAATATGAGGCATAATAATATGCTGCGTCTGGCAGGGCAGCGTATGAAAACCACCCTTTCGCTGTCAGATTACTTTGAAAGTAGCTTAAATTACCACGCAGCGAGCGTAATGCACAATCAAGGCATTATTTTACTAAGAGTATAAGAACACGTGTATGTATGTATAAGAATATGTGTGTATGTCTATGTGTGCGCGCACATAAATACAGCAATCGGCATCATAACTTAAAACCGCAACAAATTGTTAAATTAGTGCGCGCATTTATTACAAAATTCCATGCCACACCGCCATACACAACTCTAAATATACATACATACTTATATACACACGAAGGCCAAAGTGCATAGTACGAGTATACAGCCGAGCTTACTGCATGTGTGTTTGTGTGCGTATTAATAGCAATAAAGCAAAGTAAAATATTTAAAAGGACCAAAGCGGAATGTTCAGGTTATGAAGTGCCTGGCATACGAGATTTTCAATATAAATACTTCACGTACATACAATGATAGCCATCACACACAGCCACACCCAACACAAACTGCCATACAACCTCTGACACAACAACAGCAAAATTTTGTTTATCATTACAAGCAAAAGTGCTTGCGTTTAGATGTCCTTTCGCCAACATACACTTGACTGCTGCTCACTTGCCTCCTCACTTACATCTCGCCCACCACACCATCCCCCGCCCCACACTTGCTGCTGTTTTTGCATGAGTGCGTGAATGTATGAATGAATGACGCAGCAATGCTCATTCGCTTACAAAAGCTTAGAGATAACTTACAAATTGTTGTTATTGTTATTACTATGCTGCTGTTATTCTTGTTGCTGCTGTTGTTGCATGTTGGCCTTTTTCGGGATTACAATTGTGCGTAAGACAAAAGGTAGTTCATGTGCACATGTTGTTCCTTTTTTTGTTGTGCGCTGCAAATTTCAAGATATTCCATAAATTGCGGTGTTGCTGGTGGCGGTGGTGGTGGCAGTAGCGGTGGCAATATAAGCGCCCTTGTTGTCGTTGGATTTCATGGTATTGCATTATGCCGAAAAGTGCACATTGAAATCTCAGCAAGGACAAATTTAATAGAAAAGCGCACATTGGACTAATAAACTCGACACGGCTGATGGTTGCGCACTGCCGTCCAACGGCGTAGCTGAACCCAGTGGTGGTTTGTGGAATATCAGCTATTTAACATGGTACTCTGATAATATTCCATTTTGCCATGGTAACTATTCAAGAGTTGTAAACTTTATTTACTTTGGGGGAAAGATCTTTAGACTATTCCTTTTCTATAAAAAATAATAATAAAAGGGTGCACTCTCCATTACAGAAATATAAAAAGGGGTTACATGGGTTTACGGGTTTCAAAAAAATTAATTTTTTTGTTGTTTTATTAAATTCTGCAACACCTCTAGAATACTGTAGTAAATTTTCAAGTTTATCAGAGTAATAGTATCGGAGATACGGCTTTGAGAACTTGTCGTTCTTAAACGCCTTTTTCTCGAAACAGTGAAGTCGTTTTAAAGGTTGGAAACTCCTGTAAGCAAAATGGTTCCGAACTATGCTAAAATATATTTGGTTATCTTCTTAAGTGCATAACGCTCAGGTCTCTAAGCTCTTGTTCAAGGCTCAATCTGTTTGAAAAGGTTAATAACTGTATCTCTTGATATTTGGGATATCTGAGTTATAAAAATCTGGACATACTTATCTCCACGTGGGAATCTTACCGGATGCCGACTGCGGAAGCTGTTGAGAAGAAGATGCGGTAGAAACAAGCCAGCACTTCCTGCTTGACTGTCCCGCACTTGGGGACGCATACCTTTGGACACCCCACCGAACTGGCGGGTGTTGAAGTTAAGCGTCTGTGTAACTTTGTATTGGCTACAAAGCGTTTCGCAAATCTTTAAGTCCGAACACGGGAGTTCCTTTTCATTGGCATCACAAAGGACTAACTGTTAGTCTACGTGGGATCTTTGATCAGCCATCTTACCTAACCTAACCTAACCTATCTCCACGTTTCATCGTATTCTGCTTTTCCATAATTTCCATAGGTTAAATGAAGTAGGGGGACTCTCTCATGCGAGTCTGTTTTCTTTTTCTTTGGTAGTATTTTTTACGTGGCGGGTCAAAAACCCAGCTCACAACCCTGGTAGGGATAGTTCGCCTTATCACTTTAGCTCACGTTCAAAGGGAGGTTTTTTGACTGCCTAGAGGATACTTGATCTAAGACTGAGATGCTTGAGTTATGTACACTCATAACTTCGACATCGTAGATAATTTCGACTATCTTGGAACCAGTACTAGCACCAACAAAACTGTCAGCCTCGAAATCTAACGCAGATTAACTCTTGCCAACAGGTACTACTTCGGACTGAGTAGGCAAATGAGAAGTAAAGTCCACACTCATTATTAGAGGCATGGAGGATGACAACATCTGATGAGTCGACGTTAGGAGTTTTCGAGAGAAAGATTCTGCGGCAGATTTATGGTCCTTTTTCTACGCCAATAATGAAAAAGAAGATGAAACAGACTTCATATTTTTACCGCTGGGTTGCCACTTATCCACCAACTCAATATTTGTGCATTTATATGAGTATTTGTTTGTAGTCATACCGCAAAGGGATTTATGCGCTTTAAATTTAATTCCGTGTCAGGCGAAGCGTATGATACTAATAAGTGATAGTGGTAGAGTTAGCTAACAGAGGCCAACGGAGAGACGACGCACAGCGCCAATGGAAAGGGCAGACACAAAAATACACAGAATTACAGCGAAAGTGTTCAACTGAGGTAAGAAGTTGCCAAAGGCAGACAAACGTGCAACGCGCCACTCCAACATAGCAACTACGACGCTGACGACCCGGACTGCCGGGGGTAGCGAACTTCATACACAGAAGAAACCAACTAACTGCCAAGCAGCGAGGCAGCCAGGCAGGAAAACGGAACAGGAATAGGAAGTAGCGAAGCAAGCAAAGTAACAGCGGCACTGACGACAGCGAGTGCCAAGTGGCAAGCAACAAAAGGCAGCAGCCGTTCGAACAAGTGGCGCTGTGGCAGCTACAGCAGCAGCGACCACAAGTTGCAAGCGCTGTGTAGTGCGTAAATTGCGAGCACTTACTACACTGCTATGGCATCTTTGCAACAATTTCAACTAACTGCCGGTAAGTTAAGAAATACGTGTGTGTGTGAGCTGTGTGCTTGGTTGCGTGCCACAGGAACGAATTAATATGAATTTTATTATTTAGTGAAACATTTACGTTGGCTTCTTAGCTGAGATTTCGAGATTTTCGGCAATGGCGGTGGCGTGGCGTTAACCCGTGCCTTGCCAGCACAAGCAGTGGCGTGCACGTCACACAAATTTGCCACAATGTTGCACGTTTGACGGTGGCAGTCTAAACTTGCGGCTGGGGAATTGTGCAGCACTCACACCACCACCACCACACAAACCAGCAATAACGGCAATACATGTGGGTACAAGGCGACCGCGACCGCGACCACCATCAGCAGCGCTGCTGCCACTAGGGATGCGTTATCATGTCATGATTTTTATCTCTTTTAATGGTAATGTTTATGTGACTGTCGGCGTGCGAACGGTTAACTACAGTTAGAACAATAGTAGCAAGCGAATGGAATAGTGCCGCGAAGGGTTGTTGGGTAAATGTTTGAATAATTAATTTAAACTTTCTGTGTTGCAAACACAATAGCTGCCACACAGCCACACAGCCATACAAAAATACACTTGTTTGTTGCGTTCCAGCGTATCGCCATGGCGATTAGGCATTTATTTATATGTTTGGTTATCGCACCCCCTCCGCCAGTGCACGCTCATTTTCACGGTGCATTTGCGTTTACTTTACGAAACGTTTTTCGGTGAAATGTTTTTGTGAAAGGCTTAAATGAACTTTCAAAGCATTAAATTTGCAAACGCATCATTGGTATGAGTTATTTCATGGCCTGCCACCATTTATTTTATTGCATACGAAATAATTACAATAGCGAGGGTTATATAGGCATACATTACATATATATGTGTACATATGTATGTCTGCACACAATATCCATTTCCGCATCGTCCATTCACTTTAAATTCTATTGTAAAGTATTTTAGGTTTGTATTGTGGCAAGTTTACACGTGCGTAACACGGTCTGCCGCCAACGACCAGTCCGTTGCTTTGTCTGTCGGCCAGCAGTCATATGAATAAATGTAATTTAAGTGCGTACCCTATTTAATGTTTAAATGGTACCTTCTTTAATGACCTCTTTCTCTTTTGTTGTGCGAAATTGTTTTGCTTTTAAGCAAGTTTTGTGGCATTCATCCTAATGACTTTGGAAGCTGTCTGAATTTTTGCTGCAGCACATACATACATACTGCTCGTAAGCATATCGGTGTGCCAGTGAATGAAAAATTATCTGCTCATAAATTGTATTAAATGTAGCATTGAATGCAATTAATTAATTTACAGAGTTTGCTTCAACTTTTCCAATTTGATCTGTGGCATAGTCAGTATAGCTTCAAAGTGTTGTTAAGTGTAAAGTAATTCAAACATATTTACATACAATACATCAGTATCTTGACATAGTTGTAACTACTTGTATATTCAATAACGCCTAAATTTATGCAAAGTTTTAATACTGATACGTTAAACTACAAAATTTATTGAGAACGTTGCCTACATTTATGCGTCGTTTACCTTTTTAAGCAAAGATTTATACCTATGTATATCGGTGGGGTAATCTAATAAGTTATTAGCAGAAATCTGAACAAGATTGGTCGAAAGGATTGGCGGGTAAATTGAGTGAGATCCGAAATACTACGGTATTTTCTATGCGGGAGACTTTGCAGTCAGGAAGGCTTCTCTAATATCGAAGAACTCAAGAAATAACATACATATATAACATCAATAAATAAGTCCATAGCCAAGCGGCAATTAAGGAAATAATCTTACAACGCGCTATATCAGAAAATGTCCTTAGAAGCAGGAAGACCGTGAATATAGTTTCTGCTAGAAAGTGCCTGCATAGAATATTCATGTGGTTTAGAATTCAGTATACGGAACCTGATCTTAGCTGATGAGATCGCCAAATATAGGAAATAGGCAAGTCGCTAAAAACGATACGAATGAAATTTCGGATGGAGCTGGCAGACGGATCTGAGTGAGGTGGAATAAATTAGGGATAAACAAGATCGTCAAGATCAAATGCAAGGGTACCGAAGGAAGACACGTAAGCTTTTTGCTCACACGGTCTCGAAAAACTGCAGGATGATTGTTGGCCTAGTGATAGGCCTCAACTTAGTGGCAACATATGCGAGCCAACTGGGCATTAGTAACATAGTTATCAGAGGGACGTTGATACACCTCCTCTGCTTTTGTCCGGTCTTATCTAGAATATGCCTTGGTTATCTAGCAGCTACTCAGTTCAGGGGTAAAGGTGAAGTATAAATATTGAATATGAAGTCTTTTTATAACTTCACAAAGTTCAAATCGATATGACGAAAACTTTAACGGGTGTTATACTGAATCTCCATAGTGTGGCGTGGCAGCCAGTTAGTAGAAACTAACCGTAAGCCAGCCTTATATATCAAATATATATATTCTTATAAGAAAAGAGCACTACCAGTTCTAAATAACCATCTCTGCTACGCAAGACAAAGATATGCACTCAGTTCCGAAACTTACCGAGCCAAATCCATACACTCAGCTCTTGAACCTCAAAACCAAATCTTGTATCAAATCAATTATAATTTACTTAGCGCGACAAAACTTTTACCGCAACCCAGCACAAATATAGCAACAGCATATTTTATATTAAGCGCTCAAGACCTTTCAAATTTCAATTATAAAGCTTCTAAGCCAACTTAATTTCCACTCAAATTTGCGACGAACTAAATCAACTTTCCCACCAACTAAATGAAATTGCGCACCTTACAGTAGTTGTTGTGCAAATGTCTGTCATATTTGTGATTGTATTAGTGTGCCGCACTAAATACGTTGACAATGTCAACTAGAGTCTTTAAAATCTCAACTTTTAATTAATTTATTAAAGTGGCCGGCTGAAAACAACTGCGGAAAGTTGAATAGACAGAAGCAGCTAAGAACAGCAACAACACAATGAACAACAATATAATAGCGTCAAATCAATTAAGGCAACACAATAAACCGAAAACAAGCAAAATGGACAGACAAACAAGTCTAAGGAACACAGTTAGGCACGAGGTCTCAGGCAAACAACAGCAGGTACGCACAAAGCCAAACAAAGTCATTAAGAGAGAGAAAGAGCGGCAGCTCAAGGAGCAATATTAGTTGCAAATAACACCGGAGCGCGTGTGTACACAGCGAAAACTTCGACTTTTCTTGACAATCTGCACAGGATGCAGCCCCACAACGCAGCATACCTGTAGAAGCACACTTTACTGCTGTACTGTGAAATTTTTGCACTCCCTGCTCCAAAGCTCCATTTCATTATCCTTTCAACTCGATGAAGCTACTCTGCGGCACTATCAAACACACGCCGTCCCATCTTGCGAGATCATAATGTTAGATAAGCTATGCTCACTCCCGGCCGGTGTAAGTATTTGGAAGTTTATTTTAAAACGCTAACCCACCAGACCCGGAGCTTGGCGCAAAGTTCTCTCCAGTTACTGGCGGCTGCCCGAAAAGGGCAAACAATGCAGATTTTGTGCTTGTGCCGCCGCTTTGTGTTGTACTTATCCACCAAACGAAAGCCTTGTTGTTGCTGTGTTGCCTCTTGTGACTGCTTGTTATCCTCTTATTGTTGTTGTCGTTGTTGTTGCCTTTTCGCTTGTTGATTGTTTTGAGCGTAACTTTGCAGACAGGAAATAATATTCATCATTTAATTAAGTCAAACTTAGAAGCCAAACGAACGAGCCGACAAACGAGCGTGGATACAAACGCAACAACAGCAACAACAAACACGTGCACACTAATTCACGCGCACAGGTAGCAGTGAATCTCTTTGTTGGTTAATGAAATTAAAATTGATTAGAATAATTTAGGTATTTTGCCTTTTGATGAGTTGATCATAATAATTTAATTTGATAAATTGTTGTGTTTCGGGTCAAAGTTGTGCAGCAAGAACGGTTTGTGGCATTAAATGGTTGTAAGAGTTTAGCTTTTCAAAAGGGATAAGTGGTCCAGGACGATTATCTTTGATTTATTTCGGTTCATTTTGAATGTTTTACGTTCTACAGTTATAATAAGTAATGATTTTCGGCTTACCCAATCCTGTTACCGGACCGAAGACGGTATTATCGTCTGTTGTGCTGCAATTCCAGCGAAGGTTTTTGAATTGAAATTGACATTCCTGTAAGGAAACGAAAAAAAGACTATTAAGATAATATTCATAATAATTAGTAAGCATTAGGCACTAAATTTTAACATAATGTGAGTTTCGTAATGTTGTTATGAAGTAATTTTTTTTGTCATTTCACTGCCTATAATAATACCTTAAAATAATAATTATTAAGTTTTATGTGTTTCATTTTGGGGTTAAAATAATGTTCCATGTAAAAAATTGAGAAAAAATATATGGTACTTTATAAAACTGACAAAATTTAAAAAAGTCGTATACAGGGAAAGTAATAGGACTATTTTTCTTTCGCCGCGCGTGTACTTCGGAGCGTGCTCGCACCGACTGGATTCGGTAGAGGGCATTTCTAGCTAACGAACGAACTTCTGGTCAGTTGTCTCCGATTACCTGGAGAGTCAGGACAAACATTTTCGTGCCACGTGTTTCTGTGAGTGATGGGACTTCAATAGACCAAAGGTCGCAGTGCATTCCTCAACTTTCATTCTTCTTCTGTGAGTGGTGCAAGCCGAAAATGGCCCAAATGATGGGTGCGCCGGCTCCGACAAGACATCGCAGCCAATGGGAAGTTCCACCACAACAACATCCCGGCTCTCACCGCTTTTCTTGTGAACAGCTACATAACCAATGCTCCTCGGCTCTCAATGCTATTCCGGAGAATGCCTTCCGTAACGCCTTTAATGCTTGGAGATCGCGCTTGCAGTGTTGCATCGACTCAGAAGAAGCATATTTTGAAAGCTTTTAAAGAATTGTAACGATTAGTTCAATAATTTTTTTAAATCGACTCAGTCCTATTACTTTCCGGACAATTAATTGTTAAGATATTGGGTCTATAATTATATTCGTGCGTTTTGCAGGGAAATGGCATATTTGGATTATTCTTGCATTCCTCCAATATTCGAAAATATGTTGAAAAGTTAAAGTCCTAGAGCATTTTTTATGTTCAAAAGGATTCAGTCCCTTCAAGGTCAAGGTATTTTAATGGGAGCTTTTAGGAAACTGAAAACATTCTTGATGAAGATTGTTGCCAAACGCAAGAAAAGCTCGGAAGGAAAGCAAACGGAGATTTCAGAATGCTTAAAAGCAGCCGAATATAGTCAATATCAAGGAAATTACTTGTCGTATGAATTTGAAGCCAAAATAAATCGAAAGAATACTCAAATATCTATGGATAATGTTAATGTTCTGTATTTGATAGGATCAGTAGACCGGACTGTATTATGAACTGCTTAAGCCGGGTGAAACAATAAATGAAGAACACTTCTGACAACAATAACTCATCTTGAAACGATTGCCGATAAACGCTCGGATCATGACAATATTTGGCCTCATGTTCTAAGAGCGGTTAACAACTTTTTGGAAAGTTTTACCTGACCAACCTATAGCCCAGCTCTTGTCCAGCCTGACTAACATTTATTACGGTCGATGTAGAACGCCCTTATTGAAAATCGGTTCACAACAAAAGAGAGTGCCTATAATTGGCTTTATTCATTCTTAGACGTCAAGCTGTTACAGTTTGTTCAGACCACAAATTGTCAGAGAGGTGAGAAAATGTTATAACTTCAGATGGGCAACTTTGGTTATAACTATTGTGTACATTTTCCTTAAATAAAGTGTAAAAAATGTTTAATAAAAATCGCTGGAATGTATAAGTAATTATAAACTCGATGTATAATTCAATGTTTTTTAGAAAAAACTGTTCTTAAACCTCTGGTTAACTTATACAGTGATAGGAGATGGAAACCAAAGTCAAAAGCCCAAAATTGTTCGTAAGTTTCTTTTCTTTTTTAAACTCTGTGACTGACACGTTGAATGTGGTACTTTATGCTTGGTGCTTGAAAATTGTTTATCAAAATTTTCGCTCAAGTTGTTATCTGCCCATCACTAACGCCTTTCTGAAGAAAAGTCATTTAAGCCTGCCGTGACTGTAGTATTGAAACGAACTCGTTTAATTATAGATTTATGTTTCTTATGAAATATAGTTTTTCATCTGGATAAAGATATTGCGTCCTCTCTTCTTAAGTAAGGTATATGTCTTAATAGAAAAACTAAAGAACTATTAGATTTATGATTTTGCGTTTGGTCCTTCTTATTATTTTCATCTTAGTTATCTACCAGAAAGTTTGTTATTGGTAATCCTATATTTTGTATAAGTTGAGATTTGAACCCTCTACTTTCTGGGTGGTAGTGACGTATATAGATGATTCTGCTGCGGCTTCCACCTGAATATTATTTTGCATCGAACATAAATCGTTTAAAGAACTAATTCTATTCTTCATCTCTATAGGTGTAAACACACACCGCTAATTTATTCCTTCATTAAATTCGTGTACTTTCTCAATACGAGTTCGGGTTATTTACTGTGGCTATACTTCATTCAAGTAAAAGCAGTCAACAAATATATCAAATATTTCCCCCTGTCAGCACAAAACTTAGCTAATAAATTCAATAAATCTCAATCTCAAGCACAAATTGCAAATTATGCATAACTTTTTGCTGGTTTAAGCGATTTTGCTAAATCAGCAAAATCAGCTACAGTCTTACAGTCCCATACTTATATGCAGGCACTGTGAGATGTGAAAAAGCTTCTAAATTTATGACAAATTCCTTAAAAACCCTTAGACTTACATGCAATGAACGAACGGACGCGTATGCAAATATGGCAGTCAAAGGCAAAGACGAAATCGCCAAGTCAGCAACGCACCAACACACTGACGCACCGACAAAGCGATTGTCTGCAGTTAATGTACTCAAATTTTGAATGCAAATATTGAATATGAGTAGTGGCTACTTTGGACCTGGGTTACTGCATTGCTTCCTACACATAAGAAAGTAAGGCAGCCACACAAACACATGCCAGCATGGAAATATGCACCTACATGTGCTTGTGAGTATGTGTGTTGGTATGTGAATTTTAAATGTATGCGAACTTAAATGGCTGTGACGGCACTGCCAAAAGGCTAGCAAAAGAAAAGTTATTTACTTAAGTGCCAAGAGCGGCAAGCTGACACACAAAGCTTCGCATTACCGTTAGCGTGAGCCGTGCGGCATGCGGAAATGTTGTGCCATGTAGTACATAGTTTCGGGCGAATGAGCATGGCAGCTCACATTACACACACGCAGCCATAAATGTAGTAAAATGCACATGCTTGCAACATACTAATTGTCAACTACACACACACACCCACGGCGCTTTTATTAGCTGAATGTGTGCAAATGTTTGCGCATATTTCATGCCGGCCTTTTTGTGTAATTTGCTGTGAAATAAAGTGGCATAAATATTCGCACTTTAAACACTTGGCACTTTTTGCTTGCAACAATTTACAGTTATCGGTACAGTTCGGTAGCACTAATAGTACGAATGCCTGTGTTACTGATAAAGCAACGGCAGCACCCAGCCCACCCAACTGTTGCAAGTAAATGCATTTTATGTCACCACCAGAAATATGCGTGTATGTTGCATGGCGTTCTGCCTGCTTATTGCGCTGCAGCTGTTGCAAGTGCAATTCAATTTCAGTGCTTTTTTCTTTTGCATGTGTTGCCACATCACAAACACTTGAAGTGGACACTTGAGTGTATTCAAATGAGTGGCTGCTCGCGCCTTTTTAAGAGTTGCACACAACAGCAAAAACAATAGCAACATAGCTATGGCAACAAAAAAGCTTTATTTAAAGCTTGAACGCTGGCGCATGTTAACGGTAAGTGGGTTTGAGTATCAAGTAATCGCATTTTGAAAATGCATAAAGAGACAAAAAGCGACCGTTATCGAAAAAAATCTGTTGCCAAAGGCCGAAAAAATACACACTCACACCCGTCAATATAAAAACGCATGCAATGAAAAGCATTGAGTTGTGACAGAATTGCCTGAAGTGAGTTTCTGAAGTGTCTACTTTTTTGCCGCAAACGAGTGGCGGTGCGTTGCATAACAACAGGCGGTTTAATTAATGTGCAAGTGTTATGCAAATGAAGGCGTATCGGTGTGGCATAAAGTGCAAAAATGCAGCACGTGCATTCACATGAAAAGCTTTTTTTGTTCAGATTTTTTTTCGGCGCAAAAGTGCTTTTTAAATTTTTGTGAAAATTTTAATTGCCCCCAAAGTTATACTTCAATGATTTAAAGGCATACATTTCGGAGCGGATTTTTCTTAAGATTATCTACTGTTTTGCTGCCTGCTTAATGGCATTATTTTTTAATAATACTCGGAGTTACATCGTAGGTCTTCAATTGATGTGATAAGCTTTTAGATACCTGGAACAATGATTAATATTCCAGCTTACGGTTGTTCATCTCTAATCTGTGTCTTAATAACGAGAACTTGTATACACATATATCACTAACAATGGAAAATTATTAAGGAATTTATAATTTATATTTCTCGATGACATACATACCTGGGGCGACTCAATGAGATACTGAGGCTGTTTTCTATCAACAATTCTGTATGCTTAACTTATGGGCAAAAGATTTGTGAAGAGCTTATCTGCGCTGCGTTCTAAGGAACTGTCGATGGTGGGCTTTGGGTCGACTTTTCTTATGTGCCTACTACTTTTAAGTTGTCGGACCACTACAGTCTATTTCAAGCTGAGGTCTTTGCGAAAACCACGAAGCTGGCCTCTAATGCAACTGCAGGCAATTCCAGGCTCAACAACTACGTAGACAGTCAAACAGCAATGAAGGCAGTAACCTCGTATTGCATATCGACCAGAAGTGCCTTGGGAAGCAAGGCGGCAGTGGAAAGTGTTGTCAAAAGCAAGCAACTTCACTTCTATTGAGCGCTGGGCCACAAAGGCATCGACGATTATGAAATAGTGAACGAGATTGCTAAGGCCTACAGCTAACATCTGAAAACCTAATTAACATTGGGAATCGATCTCGACAGAATAATGGTAAAGAAAATCAAAACCCAATGGAACGAGCTACCTGGTTGAAAACTGCAAAAGTCATGTGCAACACGGTAGATCGGAAGGAAGTGTCTAGAGCAAGGTGTCAGGGAAAAAATGGAGCATCAAATAAAGATCCCGACGGTATGATACAATGGAAGAGTATTGATAGTGAGGACGCAGTGTCAGTTAAAATTCGTGTCAAGCGCAGGCATCCTAAAAGATGACTACTCTCTTTGAATCCGCAAAATTTTAGACCGATATTTCTAAAACCAAGGGACTGAAGGATCTAAGTTAAATCGACTCAGCTGCTGGCCATTAATACCAATATTTTAAAGGTTCTCCGACGAATCGTCGAAGTTTTGAATTCTACAAACTTTGCAGAAAACTTAATATACATTTTTAAGGGTATAAAATATGTAAACATATGAACATGCATATATAATTCCGCAATATTCAGAAAAAGCGACGGTTGAACCGCGCAATGCGCAAAAAACAACAACTCGCAATCGAAACTGAAACTGAAGCCCGAAATGTAATAAAAATCCGAATGAAAATGAAAATCGCTGTGACACAAAGGCTTAAATTTTGCATGCAACCAAAAGCAACAATAACAATAACAAAACGAACAAACAACAAATCTATTTTGCGTATAAAATTTTACTTTCTGGCGAGAGCGCGCAACCATACACACGGGCGACACATGCCAGCGCGTCAACAACGACAACAACAGCAATTGTAATGAATTGCAATCGCATTATCTGTATGTGCCCCAAAGCAACAATAACTCAGCTGCATTACCGAATCATAAATATGCATCTGCATTTCCGCGCCACCCCTTGGTCTCTAACCGCTAACGTCGCACCGCGTTTTGCAATTATATATTTACGGTATCTGTTTCGGCTGACGCGTGCACCCCCGTATACGCACGTTTACCGCTAACTATCGCGCAGACTGCACTCACCAGCTAACCCACCAAACCACCCATCCACCAGCGTAATATATTAGGCATTTGGCCACATAGCTCGAGGCTGCTTGCGAAATACGCCGCCGTGGCAGCCACCAACTGCGCTGCGTTACGTTGCGACATGGTGCGTTGTGCGTTCAATTAGAAATTTTTAATTTAAATTTAAATTCAAATTAGTTTATCAAATAGAAGTTCGTTTCGGCGGAAGCGTTGCACACATTTTATGCCACAATGTGCTCATTTTACTCAGAGCTTTTTGTTGTTGCGAGAAAATATTTTTTCAATTTCATTTACGTTGTAGTTGCAACAAACCTGTGCATGCGTATGAGTATTAAAGTGCGTGTATGTGTGTGTGCTAATGCAATGTTGCCGCAAGCCAGGCAGGAAGCAAACATGCCGCACTGCATATGTTTGCTTTTAAAAGTGCATATGTCGGCTCTGCTGTATTTACATATTTATTAAAGGCACTTACTGTTATTTGCACGATTGCCAAATAAATTCAACAAATTATTGAAAAGTGTTTTGCATTTTATTTGCATTTGTTTGTGGAATAGCTGGGAAATATTTGCAAATTGATTTGATATTATTTGTTTAATTATTGTGTTTCATACGAATTTTAAAATGAAATAGTAAACCAGTGGAAATTTGGAGATTAAATGCATGAGTGGCTGATATGCTTAAATTTTAAGCACACTAAGTTTGTTGCTTATTTAAGTTTATAGCTGAAACACTGCTTATGTTGCATGAGAATTGAGTAAACTGAGTTTTTGAAAAATTTAAGAAACCTTTTCAAAGGTAAAATTGAATATCACTGGTGTGATTAGTTATCGATTTAAAGCGATTTTAGTAGTTTTTAACTGTACAGTTACATGAGGAGTGAGCGAGTATATCATCCGATATTATTTGATTTTCGGTAGAAGTTCATATAATATTTGTGCTAATTTGGTTGCTGTTGTTGCTTAGGAAATACATAAATTGAATTTATAAGAGAATTTATTCAAAGATATCGTAATTTTTACTCACCAGTCACCCAAATTTTATCTCGTTTCGGCATTGTGAACATTTATACGAGGTTTGACAATTAAGTAATGAAACTGATTTTATTGCCGCGCTTGTGGTTGTGACCTTCCCTTTCTCTTTTTCCAGAAATGTTACGAAGCATGGAAAACGCACTGCAATCGCTGCATATCTGCCCAAGGGGTCTACTTTGAAGGGGATGGCATAGTTGTAAAATAATTCTCAAATATACGGTTTTTATGGAATCAGTCTCATACCTCATTTAACTGGTAATACAAGTAAAGGTATTTTTTTCCATAGCCTTTTTTTTGATAAATTAGGCGTGATTCGTGCCAAGCTGTCATGTTGCGTTTGTTCATGTTCGGCTTTTCGTTACAAATCGTTCAACTTTATTACTATAATTAAAGAATGTGTTTTAGGCGCTTCGCTCAACTTATGGCCAACATATTCGGTCTACTGAGCGTACTATTCGCAACGCCATCACTCAACTTGTGACCCAGCTTTCATTAATGGATGATATTCGACCGAATAGACCACGTCCAGCACGCTGTGAAGAAAATATAGCAGTATAATAGGCGCAGTTCGCTGCAACTCGGACTGATGCATAAAACGACTTGGCACATTTTACGTCGAGATCTTAAATTGAAAGCGTAAAAAACTCGGCTTGTGCAATAAGTAAAGCTGCTCGACCTGCCCAAGTAACATTGCTTCGCTACATGGGTTCTTGAAAAGTTTCAACAAAATCGGACGTTTTCGAGCTAAATTCCTTTCAGCAATGAAGCCGATTTCTGGCTCAATGGGTATGTAAACAAGCAAAATTGCCACATTTGGAACAAGGAACAACCTGAAAAGATTCAAGAGCTGCTACTACATCCAGAAAAAACAACGATTTGGTTTGGTTTGAAAGCCGGCGGAATCATCAGTCAATATTTAAAAAAAAGGATGCCGGTGAGAACGTAACCGTCAATGGTAACCGTTATCGTTTGGGAAATTTACCCAAACAAATCACTATTACAAAATTCAAATTCAATTTTTCAAACCTGGAGCAAAAGAGAGTGGACGTTTTAATCTCTTCATATATGTTTTCTGCTTGCAAGATAACATCAAAAGTCGCATTCATTGTTTTCTTTGGATATATCGACCTCAATGCATTCAGTTAATTGCAGTTACTTCTTTTCGCATAACTAAGTGGATCAGATATGTTTTGTAGATAGCAATCGAACATGCCTACAACCACTCATGTATAAAAGAATAAAATCAAATAAAGAGCAAACTCATTGTGCGTCTCTTCAATGCACTTAACATAAATGGAATAGGCTTTCAGAATTTTATTATCGAACAATAAAATCGGAAATGATTGGCCATTTACTTATATTTTACCTTTATGCTTTTTGTGCAAACTTCAGGCGAACTCACAGCTAATGAGAGCTGCTATGAGAACTATTAAATATGATACATATATATCTACACATTTGTTTTGACGCATGTTTTTGTTATATCTATACGTATATATGTATGTGTATAGCTCACCAATATATGCTAAGAGGATATACATATGTATATGATTATTATTAAGCCTGTTAATTGCTTGGCCGTGCTGCTCTACAATTTGAAATTCACTGTAAAAGGGGCGATAAGTATTCAGAAGAGACTGTGTAGTAATTTTTTTTACATATATTGCTATTTTATTTGTTTTTTTTTCCCCACAACTTAAAATTTTTCCACAGTAAGCATTCGAACCCAAGATACACCGTTCTTCATTCACGCACTCAACCCATTGAACTACCGTTATCGCTCTCACCAACAAAGTGGCGCATACTTGTACTTGTGCAGCAATAAATAACCCTAATTCCAATCAGGTTAATGATGTATGCGACTAAAGGAGTTTTCCGTTATGAATAGAACGCCTGTCTTATCGCGTTTCCCGGCAACACGACGTCAAATTAAATTTAAATTGCACACAATGGCAAGCAAAAGCGACTAAATTCAAAGAGTATGTACCGAAAGCACATATTGTATAACACACATTTCTCCCACACATGCATACGTGTGCGTGCGTGCGTTCATAGGCGCTCGGCTAATCAATAGTAGAAAATCAAGATCAACTTCCAGCGACGTATCCGTTTGCTTGGTTGAGTGATGAATGCATGCGAGTTTGATGAAACGCCTTCGGAAAGCGGGGTATGGGGCTTGTGACCCCCATTATACTGAAATTACTTGACTTTAAGTTGTGTGAGTGAGTGTGTCCTGTTGTTCGTGTGCAGTGAATGTGAATGCAAATGCAGTATTGTTGTTGTTGCTGATATGCAAATACATGTACTTACACAACTACATATGTAAATGTGGTTTCGTCACTTTCTCTGCATTGCGCTGAAGCACCATGCCAACGCGCCTGTATGTAGGCAACACTTTATCGAAAGCATACGTAGATGTGATGCCTGTATGTATGTGTGTGTAATAGCTGCGCTTTACTTGGTCTATCAGTTGGCATTTATCAGCATTTTATTATATATGAAGAGGAAACTGCTTTAGTGGTTACCCAGCGGGCCATTTCGAACTTTATGATATTTATATAGATAATATGAGTGCCTTAGATGGAATAAACTTATATTAAATTCACCATAATAAAATAGTGTTCAATATTTGCAGAAAGAAATATCTGCTACTATTCCCCATCACTCATTCCAATTCATTGACAAATTAGTACTTTGGAAGCATCGCCTGCAACTCACTGCTCACTGGGTTTAGTGCTGTAACACAATGTATAAGAAAATCAGTGTTTGCACTTTCATACATACACATATGTATATGTTAATGTGCAAGCGCGTGTAATGTGTAATATTCAGGCTGTCATTGTCGTAGAATTGTGTTGCTAAGGGTTAAAATTCAATTATGCTGCCAATTTTCGAAGCATCTAAACAAACTGCCAATGAAAGAGTCATCGAAAAGATGGAGGAATCAATTTTGTACTTACCAGCGGCAGCAAAATATGCACTTATAGATTGATATTATGAACCCAGTAGTATGAAAGACTGTTAAATTTTTAATATATTAAGTAAAGATGATGAGAATTGCAAGCTACAAGTAGAGGAAAGATAAAAGGAAGTTGTAAAGAACATAAAGATATCGAAGGCAAGCACTAACGCCTATGGCCCCTCATATGTTGAACGATTTTCTGCGATTTTTATTGACCGAATGGGAGTCATGCTGCCTGTTTGAGCTCCTATGGACCGTGGGGGTCCTTTGTTAGCCACTCGGGTGGAGTGGCGGCGTAGTGTGCGAACTAAGTGTAGGTTGCACAGCCGTAGAGGCCAAAGTCGCAGTAGTGCATAGGCAACATGGGGCCACGTAACTTAAGATCCACTCCCTGTGTGTCTTAAAGCCTGAACAGGTCTTAAGACGGCTCCATCCATTGTATGTATTACACCTGACCTAGGTGGAGTTTGGATGGAGCGTTTTGGCGCATAGTCGTATGCAGCAGAACAATTCCTACTGGCCTGAATTGGACTCAATGCCAGCACGAGTCAGGAGGATAAGGAGAAAGCGTGATCCAAACAGGGTTAGATTGCCGAAAAAGCAGCTCTTGACCAGATATGATCCGGGTGCGTATATTCGGTTGTCGTGTGAATCGTTTTGAACACTGTAGCAGGTTAAACTCTTACTTATCCAGAATAGACCCCGACAACTTCACTGCGTGCAGTGACACCGTCAACCTCTTTGCATGCCCCATCAACCCTACTCATTTGACACCCCTCTCCCTTTGGTCCGACCTCGGCGAAACAGCACGTTTCTTGGGACGACGTCGACATCAACTCAGCGAATCAAATTATCGTGTCTACAAATTATTCAAAAACAAAGAAATTTTACAAATAATGCATTCAAAGTTTACGCAGATTTTGTAGCACATTAGCACTTCACTACCGGGTTAATATTTCTTGTAAAATGACTATGTGTCGGCAAATATGACCATTTCGTTATTGGCGTCTACTAAGCAAACATGCAAACGGCCAATTTAACCAGCGAAAAATCACTCAAACCGCCCCGAAATTCGCAGAGACTTGACTTCACCAGAGTTGACTGGAAGTTGGCGTGCGCAATTACGAAAACAATTACAAGCCCGAAATTGTAATTACTTTGTGTCGCATAGCGAAGTTTAATGTGATTATAATGGATAGCAATGCCTTATTACAACACATCAACCAACAAACACACACACACTCACACATGCAGGCACGCAACTGCAGCATGAATCAATTGTAACGGGTGATTTTTTTGAGGTTAGGATTTTCATGCATTAGTATTTGACAGATCACGTGGGATTTCAGACATGGTGTCAAAGAGAAAGATGCTCAGTATGCTTTGACATTTCATCATGAATAGACTTACTAACGAGCAACGCTTGCAAATCATTGAATTTTATTACCAAAATCAGTGTTCGGTTCGAAATGTGTTTCGCGCTTTAATTTTGTTCAGCGATGAGGCTCATTTCTGGTTGAATGGCTACGTAAATGAGCAAAATTGCCGCATTTGGGGTGAAGAGCAACCAGAAGCCGTTCAAGAACTGCCCATGCATCCCGAAAAATGCACTGTTTGGTGTGGTTTGTACGCTGGTGGAATCATTGGACCGTATTTTTTCAAAGATGCTGTTGGACGCAACGTTACGGTGAATGGCGATCGCTATCGTTCGATGCTAACAAACTTTTTGTTGCCAAAAATGGAAGAACTGAACTTGGTTGACATGTGGTTTCAACAAGATGGCGCTACATGCCACACAGCTCGCGATTCTATGGCCATTTTGAGGGAAAACTTCGGACAACAATTCATCTCAAGAAATGGACCCGTAAGTTGGCCACCAAGATCATGCGGCTACGTCAAGTCTAAAGTCTACAGAAATAAGCCAGCAACTATTCCAGCTTTGGAAGACAACATTTCCGAAGAAATTCGGGCTATTCCGGCCGAAATGCTCGAAAAAGTTGCCCAAAATTGGACTTTCCGAATGGACCACCTAAGACGCAGCCGCGGTCAACATTTAAATGAAATTATCTTCAAAAAGTAAATGTCATGAACCAATCTAACGTTTCAAATAAAGAACCGATGAGATTTTGCAAATTTTATGCGTTTTTTTTTTTAAAAAAGTTATCAAGCTCTTAAAAAATCACCCTTTAGTTGACTGCCACACGAAATTGCGAAGTCAACATTCATGCAACAGTTAACAGTCTGAAGGTTTTGTGTTGCATGCAACTGCTGCAGAAATTCTAATAAAAAGCAAGCAATTTGGAAAGGGAAAGTGAATAATGGACGCACACACATGTGCCCACATGTTTACATATGCGCAGCTCTATATCCATCAGGCTAGTTATTAGCAGTGGCATTAATAGAAAAGGGTCCTCGCACAACTGTGCAGAAATATGCGTGCATGTGTGCGTGCTTTGCCGGCAGTTAGTTGAGAATTTGTGCTGTTTAAGGCACAGGGATTAACGGCACGCATGCCAAGCTGCAAAAGGGTTGAGTTGCATACTGGCAGCTCAACGTTTAGTGAACAAGTGTAGTGAGCTGCAGCAAGGACTAACGATTAGGTTTTCTAAGGGATGTAATGCTTGAGTACTACACTTACTGCTGGCTAAGTGCGTATGTTTGTGTGCAAATGTGTGTGTATGTGCGGCATTTGCACTTGTTGTGCTGCAATTAATTTGAGATTTTGTGTGTTTGTTGCAGGCGCTCACATGTCTGCCACTTGCAACATGCTGCTGCTCACATGGCAACCAGATTGCTTGAGCTCCTGCGGGTATATCCTAGTAAGACCGGTGTGACTAGTGTTAGTTCCACCATTAGATGCAAAGCTAAGTTTGGAGAATTTCGAAGGTGATACAATTGGGATTTTCGGTAGAATTCTGTGTTGCGAGTTTTTAGGATTTTGCATGATATTGAATTTTGGAAAAGAAAATTCGGTGTCTAGTTTATAGAAGACTAGCTAAATTTTATTTTCAAAAGTCACATTTATTAAAAAAATTGAAAAATGGAACACTTTTTAAAATTTGTTTATAAAATGTAATTTTTTTCAGGTTCAAAAATATTTTTTTCTAAAAAAAGTTCTTAATTTAAATTCATCATCATCTTTAGTATTATCTTTCTTAATAAATATGAATTTAAATAAAGTGGCTAACTCTATAATAAGCCTGTTTTCTAATAACGGGTGATTTTTTTGAGGTTAGGATTTTCATGCATTAGTATTTGACAGATCACGTGGGATTTCAGACATGGTGTCAAAGAGAAAGATGCTCAGTATGCTTTGACATTTCATCATGAATAGACTTACTAACGAGCAACGCTTGCAAATCATTGAATTTTATTACCAAAATCAGTGTTCGGTTTTTTTTTTTTTTCGGACAAATTTTGTTCAGCGATGATGCTCATTTCTGGTTGAATGGCTACGTAAATAAGCAAAATTGCCGCATTTGGGGTGAAGAGCAACCAGAAGCCGTTCAAGAACTGCCCATGCATCCCGAAAAATGCACTGTTTGGTGTGGTTTGTACGCTGTGGAATCATTGGACCGTATTTTTTCAAAGATGCTGTTGGACGCAACGTTACGGTGAATGGCGATCGCTATCGTTCGATGCTAACAAACTTTTTGTTGCCAAAAATGGAAGAACTGAACTTGGTTGACATGTGGTTTCAACAAGATGGCGCTACATGCCACACAGCTCGCGATTCTATGGCCATTTTGAGGGAAAAAAAAAGAAATGGACCCGTAAGTTGGCCACCAAGATCATGCGATTTAACGCCTTTAGACTATTTTTTGTGGGGCTACGTCAAGTCTAAAGTCTACAGAAATAAGCCAGCAACTATTCCAGCTTTGGAAGACAACATTTCCGAAGAAATTCGGGCTATTCCGGCCGAAATGCTCGAAAAAGTTGCCCAAAATTGGACTTTCCGAATGGACCACCTAAGACGCAGCCGCGGTCAACATTTAAATGAAATTATCTTCAAAAAGTAAATGTCATGAACCAATCTAACGTTTCAAATAAAGAACCGATGAGATTTTGCAAATTTTATGCGTTTTTTTTTTTTAAAAGTTATCAAGCTCTTAAAAAATCACCCTTTATATTCGTTATACAACAATTCAAAAATTTTAATATTTTTTTAAATTTTTTTCTACATTGTAACGGTATTCCTACCTTTAAAAAATAATTTCATACAATTTCTACCTTAATACAAAATTTTTCTTATTCATGATACATACAAGTTCAATTTCCTGCAGGGTTCGAGCTCATGTGTGCACATACATCCAAAGGGCGCTTGTAAATATTTGTTTGTTGCATTTATTTTAAGTTTGAAATTGTTATAGCAAGCTGGCTAAGTTGCCGTTAAATTGTTTTCTCTCTACGAAATTTATACGCTGGAATGTTGACAAGTGACTTTAGTCTTAGCTTCAGCCAGAAAGTTTGTAAGGAGTGAAAGTTAAGGCAAGCCGGCACGAAATGAGTGCCTTAATGTCGAAAATAGAAACATTTTCCAGAGTGTTTTTATACAATTATAAAGGGTGATTTTTTAAGAGCTTGATAACTTTTTAAAAAAAAAAAACGCATAAAATTTGCAAAATCTCATCGGTTCTTTATTTGAAACGTTAGATTGGTTCATGACATTTACTTTTTGAAGATAATTTCATTTAAATGTTGACCGCGGCTGCGTCTTAGGTGGTCCATTCGGAAAGTCCAATTTTGGGCAACTTTTTCGAGCATTTCGGCCGGAATAGCCCGAATTTCTTCGGAAAATGTTGTCTTCCAAAGCTGGAATAGTTGCTGGCTTATTTCTGTAGACTTTAGACTTGACGTAGCCCCACAAAAAATAGTCTAAAGGCGTTAAATCGCATGATCTTGGTGGCCAACTTACGGGTCCATTTCTTGAGATGAATTGTTGTCCGAAGTTTTCCCTCAAAATGGCCATAGAATCGCGAGCTGTGTGGCATGTAGCGCCATCTTGTTGAAACCACATGTCAACCAAGTTCAGTTCTTCCATTTTTGGCAACAAAAAGTTTGTTAGCATCGAACGATAGCGATCGCCATTCACCGTAACGTTGCGTCCAACAGCATCTTTGAAAAAATACGGTCCAATGATTCCACCAGCGTACAAACCACACCAAACAGTGCATTTTTCGGGATGCATGGCAGTTCTTGAACGGCTTCTGGTTGCTCTTCACCCCAAATGCGGCAATTTTGCTTATTTACGTAGCCATTCAACCAGAAATGAGCCTCATCGCTGAACAAAATTTGTCCGAAAAAAAAAAACGAACACTGATTTTGGTAATAAAATTCAATGATTTGCAAGCGTTGCTCGTTAGTAAGTCTATTCATGATGAAATGTCAAAGCATACTGAGCATCTTTCTCTTTGACACCATGTCTGAAATCCCACGTGATCTGTCAAATACTAATGCATGAAAATCCTAACCTCAAAAAAATCACCCGTTAGAAGCATTGTCTGCAAGATAAACGAAATTTGCAGGGAGGAATTTTTAATACGTTTATATCCCTTCAGGAGGATGATTAAAATAAAATCGTACATATATGGACTATAGAAGAGAATAATGCCGGATCACACTTATAATATAAATTAATGCTTAAGAATTATCAAAATTAATCGTAATGCGTCCGGAAACAAATCTATGGCCAATTGTTAGTCTAGTAGAGGTTCATGAAGCAAAAAAAAATTCACTCAAAATACAATTGCGTAAGCAAAAAATTTAATATTCTGTAAATCGCTTTTGAAAAGTAAATTTTAACCATAAATTCAAACCACTAACTGTAAACACGACCGAAACAATGTTTATAATTTTTCAGATAGTTGTAGCCAGCTCATTTGGGGGTATATAAACAAATATTTTTCAAAGTAAACTAAAACACTCGAAATTGAAATCTGATCATTGCAATCTGACGCAGATCAATCATTCACACCAATCCGAAGAACGATTGCATAATCATATATGTATGTATGTACATATATATTAGTTATAACTAACTCAAAAAAAAAGAAACATCAATCACAGCCCTGACTTTGTTGACAGATCTTCAATAGCCATCATCATCTTATTGAAAAAATTATACTGTGTAGGTAAACAGTCACCAGGCCAGCGTTGAAGGATGAAATCAAGAAACTTCTAGTCAGTTCTTAAGTAAACAAATAACCAAAATTAAAAAAAGAAATTTCAAACAAGTTTTGTGATCTTGAATATATTCTGATTAATTGTATCAACAACAGTTTTTAAGTTACGAAAATCCAATGACTTAATTGCATTGCGACAAAAAAGTTTCCGGGAATTGCAATTTATAAAATTTAATTTAACAAAGAATTTCTTTCAAGTTTTGTATTTTTAACCAAATTTCGTGTGCGCAATAGTTGTGAATGTTGGAAAAGTCTTATATCAAAAACACAAGCCTACGAATTAATAAAGCCTTCAAAGACGATCGACAGATTGTTGAAGACATCTCTGCAATATATGAATATATTAAAAGAAGTGAGGAATATGATGCTGGAAAATCGTCAGGTAAGTGCTAGAGAGATGACCGGAGAGCTCGATATCACTCGCGAGCTCGTTCGAATGAATTTGGTGGATATTGTAGATAAGAAAGGCGGTCTTGCTCCACTCAACCTGATAAAGCTGAATTTTTTTTAAAAGAGTACCGAAAACATGTCTCTTTGGACATTCTTTATCCTGTAAATTCTGATCCCACATTCACGGAGAGCATTACAACTCACGACGAAACATGGGTTTGTAAGTTAAGTATGCAAACAAGTCCCCAATCAGCGGAATGGAGGGAAAAAACGAGCAAAAAAAAACTCGCCAAAGCCGCTCAAAAATCAGGGTGATGCTCATTATTTTTCTCAATTTTTGTGCATCATGAATTTGTTCCAGAGGGACAGACGGTCAACAAAGAGTTCTATTTAACCGTGTTGAGGTGTTTGCGTGAGAACATCCGTCCAAAACGGTCGGAATTGTGGCAGAACAATCCATGGTTTTTACACAATGATAATACACCATCTCATCGAACCACGATTGTGACCGAATTCAAAGCCAGAGAACACAATGAATGCCATCGTATTCACCGGATTAGTCTTCGTGCGATTTTTTCCTGTTCCCGAAACTGAAATTGCCGATCCGTGGAGCCCGTTTTCAGTCGATCGAAGAGATGAAACAAAACTCACTGAAGGAGCTGTAGGCCATCCCAAAAAAGTATTTATAAAACGTGTTTCGAAGACTGGAAAATAATTGGCATAAGTGTATTACATCTGGCAACGCTACAAAATCCTTTCTTTGTTGCAACTTTGCGCTGGTTTTACCTAAAAAATGTATTTTGAAAACTTTGAAGCTATTTTAATTAAAATATCAACAAATTATTAATTTTTCAAAAACAAAAGGAAACAGGTGGCAATACCACTAATAATATTTTTTGCAGCACAGCTTGCTTAAATACTTTTCATTATGTTTCCTACCTTTTTAATTTTACTACCGCTTTACCCTTTTTACGATTTTCCATTTCTTCTCTTTTACAGTTTGTACGTACTGTTACGATTTAAACAAACAATGAGACCGAACAATAACCATAATTTAACCGACTATTCTGGTAATGTAATGTCCACCGCATACTCATATATCAAATGAGCACCATTATCAGGTCCATACCTCACTGGCGGCGTAAAAGTTTTTCTCCTCCCTACAATAATTTCTCAACGCACGCACACATACAAACAAACAAACACATATATGTGTATATTTAAAGTGATTTGTCACAGTCCGTGGACTTTAACTCTTAGTTTGCCACAATTTGAATGTTCGGCGAACTAAGTTGCTGTTGTTATTCTGGTATATGACGTACTTCCAGCAAGAAACAAGCGCGTGTTCTTTTATTTCATTTCGCTGATGTTTGCACCTTTTAACCGGGATCCCCAAACGAAGTTACGCACAGTTTTTGTTGTCAAGTCATAAAAACGTATTTTATGTTTCACAGTTAGCTTAACTTCACAATCAGTGTATAGTTTATTAGTTTTGTTTTTAGTTAGTGACTTCTGGTTTTTAATGCGAAATTAATACATTTTATTGCTTTGGGGGCTATAAAAAATTGTAATCGCATTTTATCAAAGGAGTGTGACGGTATTATTGTGAAATACTGTGTGGCTTAAAATGAATGGAAATATTGTTATTAGATTGGAGAAAAATTAACCAAAACCTTGAAGTTACGTTTTTTGAAGAACTTAAATTTTCTTCTACATATACCGTAAATTGGAAACACGATTTGTTATTGAAAATATATTTATTGAAAATATTGGTCTGACAGACTAAAGATAATTTTATTAAGTTCTAAATTTCGTGAGGTTTGGTTATGAACTTCAGCCTAGATTTAACAATTGGGATCTTTGCATATTCTTCAAGCACTATATTCGCGCTGTTTTTTTTTTTCAATAAAATAAGAATTTTTATATAATTAATATAAACTAACATTTTCCATCTTATTGGGAGTTTGTGCATTCCATTCCAAAAGGAATGTTTTAATCTAGCGGCCAAGAATGAATCAAGCCAATTTTTGATATCCTGTTCTGATCTGAACCATAGTCCAGTGAGAGCGTGGGCAGCGACCGGAATAAATGGTAGTCAGTAGAGGCAAGGTTTGGGCTATAAGTAGGGTAAGTTAAACCTTCACAGCCCATTTATGTTAAATAAATGCAGAAAAACTCCACAAAAATACTTATTCAAGCATAAAGTTTGACATATTTGAATGAAAGTGAATTTAAGCTTGAAATAAATGAATGACATATACTGAAAAAGAACCACAAGGACACACATTTAATTTTATGTTCAAAATACGTACATATATTGGAACAATGAAATAATAATCATAATCCACCATGTCAAGACAAACGCATGAATATAGTTATATAATCTCATGGTAAAAAATTCCATATTCAGTGTTGGGATCCAATGTCGAAACACAATTATTCAACAAAGACGTTCCATTAAATTGTGTGTGCATAATCAAATTTCTGGTGCCAAAACGTTCTCAGAATATTGGAAAAGTCCTTCCAAGTGGTTTTGATTCGTACAAGGTATTCAAAGTTGGTCGAGAACGCGTTGACGATGAACCACGTCCAGGGTGATCAACTCATCCACAAAGTAAAGGAATTGGTGCTTGAGAATCAGCACAGTCAGAGATTTTACTTGCATCGTTGGAATATCGGAAGAATCAGTGAAAACCAGATCATTTGGGCTTAAAAAAAGTCAAAGCACGATTGACACCAAAATCACAAAATTTTTTCGATAAACAGCGTCACATTAATGTTTGTGAAACAATGCTTCCCGACTACCAGGCTGTCAGGAAACGTATTATTACTGGGGTCTATGCTTTCGACTCTGAAACTGACGATCAATCGGCCGAATATCGTGCCAAAAGTGAGCCGAGGCCGAAAAAACCACGTAAAAGCAAGTCAAAAATCTAGGTTATGTTGACAGTTTTCCTCGATAATCGATAACCGAATTTCTTCCGACTGGCCAAGCTGTCTACAATGAATACCATTTGAGTGTTTTGAGTTGCGAAGCTATTCGTAAGTGGAGGCTGGAATTATGCGTAGTCAACTCTTGGTTTTTGTACCACGATAATGCATTGATTCTTCGTGAGTTTTTCGGTGTCTTTAGTTTTCTATTAGAAACCGGGGTTAGAGGTCAAAAAGTTGTTCAAGGATTTTCTATGCCCATATCTATTTAAAGTCGACGGCATTTTTAAGTTTATATGGCTCATTCTAAAAAAACTCATCTCTCATAGTAATTTTATGAGAAGGAATGAAAAATCTCAAATCAAAAGTATCCGAGTTCTAATATATTAACTCATATTTCAAGACAAGCACGCGCTTGCTTCCAAAGTAACACCCAACCCACCCCATTTACGGCACATGGTCACTGTAATTGGATATGCAAACGCATTCAGTCGAGAAAACAGTTATTTTTCTTCGCTTCGAATATATTAAAATCAACAGGGTGCCACGTCGCCGCTCGTACTGCACATAACTCAGACGCAAGTGTATTTTCAAGCATTTAGTAATGCAGGCAACAAATCACAAGACATAAATAACAAAAATAACACCCACACACAACGCTTGCTTACAACATACACAAACGCGCCTACGTGTGGCAAGGAGAGCATTGCGGGTGAGTGCACCGATGGTGTGCGGCGTTGAATCAAGGACAATCATTGTGGTGGAAACATGTCATGCGGTGAATCTCATATGCAAATATCTATTAGCCAATCAATCATTCACAGTAGCTGTTGCAACGGAAAAAACAAGTACACCAACAGCAAGCACAAGCAGTTAAGCAGCGGCGGTAATGGCGAAAAATGTAATCACAGCAAAGTGCAACGAAAGCGAAGTGTACACGCATTAACATAAAATAACAAAAGCTGCAAGTGACACATTGCAATGAACGTGCAACCCTGCACCCACGACACGCTTGCGGCACGGACATAAATTTAGTAGCGACCGAGATATCGTGGTTGGAAGAGGGCACAAAATGTTGTACATATGCATACTTATCTATGTATATGTGTTAGTGCGCTTAGTAGGTGTATGTGAGTTGAGAGCTTGGTGGCAGCGGTTGCCAGCTGCCCGTGCTTCGTGGAGAAGGTGTCTTTAGTCCGTTATTGCGGCGGCTAAAGTCAGGCCGCAAAAGCAAGTCAAGTATGCAATACCTGGAGAGCTACAACAGCAACAAAAATTTGGCGACAACAACAAAAATGTATGGAAAACAACAAAAACTCTCATTGGCCCACCGTTTTATTGCCATAAACACAAATATGGGGCTAATTATGTATGCATAGAGTTGCAGAGACCCCCCCAAAGAGTAAAGCAAAACGTTGCGTGGCAGCGCTAACATGTTGCAAGCGCAGAATGCTATGTCGATGGACCCAGCAGAGCCAGAATGCGTTTGCATGTGTGCATATAGGTTGCCGCATGTGTGATTGACGTAGGCAGCGGGCAGCATAAACACGCTCTTGACGCCTTCACCACCGCCACCACCGCAATCAGCGCCAACTGACGTTAACTTCCTTTTCACCTCGCGCCACACTTCAAATCACTCATTCATTCATTCACTTGGCTGCTCAATTAGTCCATCACCAAATTCAACGCTGTGTACCCGCATGTGCCAATGGCGGCGCAGTGGCGCTGCATACGCGACTGTCAGCGGCGCAAGGATTTGATGCAACAGTCAGCAGATGTGTGTGTCTGCATGCACCTATATGCATGTAAGCGCGTTCGTGGCAGGCGCAGTGCGCATGCAACAAATCCATCATTCGCGCCTCAATGATCGTAAATAGCTGCCCCAAACGGTGCTGTCGTGTATGAGTCGTTGCCTGCCGTCAGCTTGTTAGACCTTCCCTTTGGTGCTGGCACACCGACAACCAAACCGCGCTCTGCAATCGCATTGTTGTTGTTGCATAATTTGCCTTTATTCGCTTTGATGCGAGCTATCAAAAATGAAATTTCACCGCCACCGCAAACAACGCACTTAAAACATGCACAGACAGCTACCACATAGGGACGGCAGGCAGCCAGCATTAATAGCCGCAGCGACATGCATGCATTTTGCCAAATGAAAATCGCCACAACTTGCTTTACACAAACTGTGTGCACGGAATTATGATTCATAACAATGAAATGATGAGTGGCTGCTGTCATTGCGCTGCAGGCCGCGGTGGCAGCACCGGTACACCTAAGCATATTAGTAGCCTTCTGCTGGCACCCGGCAACCGACGCAGCACACGGCTTATGGTCGGTACAATTCTTCAATTCAATTGAATTAATTTCGCGATGCCAAGCGCGTGATGAATGACCGACTGTGCCCCTCAGCTATGGGGGCGACTGATAAAAGTTCGATGAAATGGAAAATTAATAGAAGCGAAGAGCGCCGAAAATTCTCTTGTGACTACAAATAACAGCAAATGTTCAAGTAATAGAAGTTAGAGAATCAACTAAAGTTATAACAGAGATTTTCTGAAGAGGGGTGTGAAGATGAACTTGAAAGTACAAAGAAATCTCTTTAAAGAAAATACTCAGTTGCTATGAAGCTATGGACTCCCTCAACAGATGCATTTTCGGTGATATAGCAGTAATAGAAGAATATAATAAGATCTTTAACTTCATTTCGAAAGGACAGTTTGAATACCAGCCATATGCTATAATGGTCCGATCTAAAAAAAAATGTTCGGAGTTTGTACCATTACCTTCGAGAATAATATAGGCCAAATTTTAGTAGGATATATTTGAAAAATAAATTCTCACAAGGGGAGCGGTAGTATTTGGCGAAATTTGTTTTGATCGGTCAGTTTGTATGACATCTATATTCTATAGTGGTCGGATATCGGTCGGACGAATGAACAGCTTCCAGATGAGAAAAAAATCCTTCGGATCGATTTCTCACATCCAGAGAGACTCGTTCGCGTATATATAGAAAGGCGGGCAGATGATGACCATGTCTAAATTGACTGAGTTGTGAGCTGATAATTTACTTTATCGCAAACTTTGTATACCATGTGCAGGGTATAAAAAAGCACATTAAACTCTTCAGCTCTATGACTCAGATTTCAGTCATATATTTCATACTTTTTCCGGCTACTTTTCATCGTTCTTTATAACATAGACAAGTGAAGTAATTGTACCTTATCCTAAAATTTCGAAACAGCGAGGATTATTGCTTAAACATTGAACCTAAGTCATCTTGAAAATCTTCGCTTTGGAGCAGCTTTCGCTTGAGTCTCAATTATCTAGCATATCCGATCTCTAAAATACTGCCGCAAGTATTTTCCTGTACTTCACTCACAGTAGGACCAGTAGTTGTTTCCAAGTTCACTTAACTTTTAGAACCAGAAATTTCAAAAAATATTTTTGCATCAACTTTTGTTTTCAAACAAACTTTTTTCAATCCACTCACAACTACCTTGTACAATTGCAACAATGTTGGTTAATTCGCAGCCGCGCATGAGCGCAGGCATTGTTCGTTGTCTCTTAATACCCCAAGGCAATAGGTGCACTGCATTCACGATTGATAGTTATTTGTGCATACAATTACATACACGTGCAAACACCTACTCAGTGGCAAGTTCATATGGCGCCTAATATGCCACAGCTTTTATGCATACAGTCCGTCCTAGTGAAGGTGGTCGGCAGTCATTGCATTGTTTGCGGGAGATTTATTTGCGCTTTGTTTGCCGCTCATATTTGGTGTGCAGTAGTTGCCATCTGTTTGGCATACAAATGCCGATTTTTGCATAAATATGTTTGTGCAACACAATGTTGTTGTTTGGGCATTTGTTCAATTACCCACGTGCGTTTTATGGCTTTATGATTTTCGAAAGTGGAAATCGGTAGACACGTAGCCAGTAACTGGACTATTTCTTTTTAAGCTTTTGCATTTAAATTGACTTGCAATGCTTTGGCAGCTAATGCATATGCAAATGTTTCATAAATGAAGTACAAGGCACTGTTTCAATAGGTACATAGTAGTAGAGATTAATATTTAAATTTTTGATTTTGAATACTTCTTTTGGTGCTGCTTTTTCTGTAAACTTCAAAAAGTATTGGCATAAACTTGCTTATGCAGTTTCAGGTTAGAAGCATCGCATTAATAGTGTTTCTGAATTTTTCATTAATAAGTCTACACTCACGCCAAGTTCTTCACCAATTTAAGAAGTTCTGTGAATTTTCCTTGTTTCGTAGATGGTTGCCGGTTTTGAGAGTTAGAAAAGTGGAGCTTACTAATTGTTTCTTTTGAATATTGTCCACGTTGGATTATTTCTCTGATCTATGATTAAATCCGAAAATTCTTTTCTCTTTTTGATTAAAATAAAATGCTTGAAAATATCTTGAAGCTGATAAAGAAGCATCGGAAATGCAGCTACCTTAATCGAAATGAAGTAGATGTTGCAACAACTAATTTCTTCGAATACAAAATTATACAAATTTCAAAAGAGAAAGTCTTCATAAAGTCTTCGTAAAGCTTTATCTTTCCATCTGCCGGTTGGGTAAACTCCGACTATATGACTCCACTTTTCACCTGGGATAGAAAGTTCAAAGCATACAATGGAAAAGATGGCTGGCGTAAAGGTATGTAAGCGGAATACTCTAAACATTCATACTGATGGCTCGAAAATGGAGTTGGTCCGGGAATACTATATACCGTCCAGGGTTAGGTAACCTTTTAAGTTGCCGGACTTCTACAGTATATTTCAAGCTGTTGTATTTGCCATTGCAAACCCATGGGAAATCTATGCCTTGTCTATACGACGATCTCGGCAGAAGCATGGTGAAGAAAATCAAAACACGATGGAACGAGCTACCTGGTTGCAAGACTGCAATATTCATATGCAAAACGGTAGATCGGAAGTAAACAAAATTTATATTGGCCATCGATAGAAGAGACTGGTAACTGTCTGGTGGCGGCACACGCCCGCATTATGGGGCAGACAGTTCGAGAAGGTTACAGCAAATGTTTAGAGCAGGTCGCCAAGAAAACAGTGGAGCATCCCTTGTGCACTTGTTCCGACTTGGCAAAACTACGCTGTAAGCATTTGCGGTCCCCATGGTGCGATACCTGTACACAGGAGCACCGGAAGAGGTATTCGCATCAAGTGCATTCTAAGTGATGACTACTTCGCTTGGAGCTAGGAACTGAACGCCATCTGACATCGCAAAACAGGTTTATCCGTGGGTTATTGCCTACCAGTTTAATCTAACCTTACCTAACCTATCTTTCCATCTATAAAGTTGTTTTCCGGAAATTTTCATTCCTAACCCCGAATTATCAATAGCTAATATTCAAAAGTCTTATTTTAAGGAACAAAAAGCTCGTAATAGGGATTTAAAATTTCCGAACATCGGAAGCCAAGCAACAGGACCCTTCATCACATTGCTTCTAATGCTCCAAATACAATACTTTGAATAGTCTCATTTTGAGATTTAGACATTAAAGTGCTTCTAGTATTCTTTCAAAAATATTTTCAGCAGGGGGTGCTGCAAGAAGCAAAGACTATTATCAAATCTGTGGTTAACACAGCCTAAACGCTTTTACATAAAATAGGTATTTTTAAAAACAGACAACTTAGGGTATAACGCTACACTTCATTAATTTTTACTTGTCGGAGAGTCAAAAGAAAGCATTTTTCAAACAAATAGAAATTAAACACATGAAAAGTCAGAAGGAAATGAACTAAGCACCTGTGACTAAAATATATTAAATATGCAAGGCATTCCTCCCCACACAAATTCCAACACTGTTGGCCGTACGAGTCGTATCATATAATTTATTGCCATCAAAAGTTAAATAAAAAGTGAAGTATAACTCAGACTTACAGCCACACTCACACCAAACACCCTACTAAGTATGTATGTATTGCCCGCAGCTTGCTTTGGCTAATTGCTTTTGAAAATACTCAAATTATCACAAATGGACCACGAGCGGTTGAACTAATTTCCATTTTAATTGTAATATAGTACAAAATTACACTCAAGTTATGCGAACGCAATATGAATAATGAATTTCTGCAATGTAGAAAAAAAATATCATGAAAAGAAATTCACCTTATCACGAAGTAAAACAAAAAAGTATGAAAAAAACAAATTGGAAAAGGAAAATATTAATTAAAGGAAGATGCCACTTGCAGGTGTAAATCTTTTATCATCACAACCATCAGGCTGGCTACATTAGAACCCTTAGTTAATGGTGACTAATTTAATGGCAGAAATCATGGAGAGAACAAAGCACAATTTACACTTGCTGGAACACGTAACAATGTTTACTAAGGTGGTTGTAAATATTATTTTAATGATTGTATTTAGTTTTAAGCTCCAGATTGGAATCAAATGATGGTGGTAGAGGGTTGAAGAAGCCTCAAAAATCATGTAAACTTATAAGCACCTAACGAATTTTGAGCTTGTTTTTAAAAGGTGCTCTCTTATGGTCTTTCATAGAGAGATATCTGTCAAACCAGCGATCAAAGTTCATATTATCAACATTTGTGTTAAGTAAAACGTAAAAAATTTGTAGGAATTTGGTTTTCGACCATCAAATCATCTTTAGGGAATTATTTTTTAGCTTTCCTCTCTCTCTCTCTCTCTATACTGGCTTTAATACTATGAACAATAGGTATTTGTGGCGTAAGGCATTAATCGTCTCGTTGTTAATGAGGCAAAGACAGCTATGTTGAGTCAAGCGGGAATAAATTGGAGGAACTCGATGCTTCAAGACACGCGACATTTCTCCAACACTTTCGAACCGCCCTAGAGTATACTCCGCCTTACGCGCCACTGAAATATGTAATTCATTTTACCTTGTCCTCGTAATTAGGTGATTTGCATGCATACGCCCGTGCGGCAAATGGCCCACGAGTGAGCGGTGTGCCACAAATAAATGCGGCACAATGTCAAACCATACAAGGTGAAGAAAAAGTAGAAATAAGAACCAAAAAAAAAATATTTAAGGGCATTAAATGCGGACAGCGGAGATGCTTGGAGCAAATATTTAATTGAAAAAGCAAGTCAAAGGCAAAGAAAATGAAATTGCGAGATGAGAATTACAAAGCGCCGAAGAAACGTACATACACATACATACATACACATAGAAAGCAAATGCGTTAACTCGCCTCACTGGGCGATTGGATACACCAACTCCAACTAATTGGCTGGCGGTCAGGTAGATCTAGCGCTACACGCTGCAACAGATAAGTGCTGTGCGTGCGACGTGGCAAGGCAACGTGACAGCCGGCAGTCACTGTAAGAGCAAAAAAATTTATGGAAAAACTCTGAAATCTCAACTATGAATATTAAATACGCCACTTTGTGGTTAATTGCAAGGAAAAAACGGCGTGTAAGAAAGTGCAAATGCAACGGCAACGCAACAACAGTGGCGGCCGAAAGTGAAGTACATGCAGGCGAAAGCCAGCGCAAAGATAATGTTGATGATCTCGACTAAGCGCACATGAACAACTACTGGGGGAAATAATCGCAAAAAAGTTATTGCGAACAAATAGAAAAGGGAGAAAACTGAAATTGAAATGCTCATAGCCAAGTTTTGTGGTCAACGATGTTAGCATAATTTATGCGCTGGCGGATATCATTGCCACAGAGACGCTGCTGCAGAGCCAGCACATAAACAAATAAACAAACATTCGTCCTGGCTGAATGAAAGCCACGAAGTCGGTCCGTCAGCCAGCCAGCAAGTCAGAGCCGGTCAAATAACCAACCAAACAGTTAGTTAGTTAGTTCGTTAGTGAGCGTGTTGGTGCACAGCCGTCAGCGTTGGACTGAATGACGCGAGGGAAAACAAATTACAGCGTGCAAATACCCAGAGAGGGCAGCGACAGCAGCAGCGAAGGATGAACAAGTAAGCTAAGCTTTGTATGTGTGACTGGAGTATAGCAAATGAGCGTATAGCGCAACAACAAAAACAATAATAAAAGCAAACGAACAAAATGCAAATGGGACGTAAATTGCTGCTGCAACATAACCTAAATGGCGTCATTTAAAAAATTCTCGGTAACGCAATGAAAGCAGGAAGGAAAGGGTGCAGCAATGCCAAAAAAAACCACAAGCAATAACAAAAATAAAAACAAAACACTTTGAATAAACATGGAAATCGCAATGAAAAAATGCCAAGTGAAAGAAAAATGTGAAAGTGGTAAAGAAAAGTGCAAATATAAACAAGAGGAGCGGAAGGATATGATATGAATAGCTCTGAAAATAAATAGAATGTGATAAAGTGGAGCGTTGGGGAAAAAATTAAGTAACAGCAATTAAAAGTGTGTTGACGAAGTATGGAAAATTGTAAAGTGAAAATAAGACTATTTTATAGAGCGAAATTTCGTAATTTGCGAAAGTCAATGGAAAATAGCTTTAAGTGAATAAACTTGCAACAGCTGATGCTTTTTTTACTTTGAAACCTCTATCCGACAAATTGGCTACATATTCAGGGTCGCTAGTGCTCCTTTGAGACAAAAATCTGGTACTGTATTACTAAAATTTTAACTATGAGAATGCTTTCAAATGTTTAGAAACATTTGCTTTAGGTCACACATGACTGGGGATGCCTTCAGCATACCTGAAACATAAATGTGGTTGCGGAGGTTTCAAATTATCCCATGACAGTAGGGCCTACGTGACCAATGAAAGCCCTCAATTTCGCTACATTCCCCAAATTATGCTTTATGCAACGAAAGCCCCAAACTGGCTATTGATTCGAAGTTCTTTGAAGTATAATTTTTCAAGAAAAACCAGTCTTTTTATGGTACAGGGTTTGTCCGGAAAGTAATAGAACAGAGTAAATTTAAAAAAAATTATTCAATCAATCGCTACAATTATTTAAAAACTAGCCTCCTTCCGAAATACACCACTGATTGCTAAAGCAACATCTGGGTAAGCCTGCTTGATCATCTCAAACGTCTCTATCGCAGATTTATTGAGTTTCACACAGAATTTAATCGCGTATCTCTGCTTTAACGAACGCTGAATTTTCGGCTTGCACCACTCACAGAATCACGTCGCGCGAAAATGTTTGTCCTGACTCTGCAAGTGCTCGGAGACAACTGACCAGCCGCTCGTTCGTTTGCTAGTAACGCCCTCTACCCAATCCAGTCGGTGCGGTCCTATTACTTTCCGGACAAACCTTGTATATGTATTTGGCTGGGATAAGTTAGACTTACCAAACACACCAAAATAAGATGAGTCAATATAATATACCTATTTTCTAGCAGGAATGCCATTACTTTGATCTGGGATCTGAATCGATGATCTCATTGTTTCCTTCAATCACTTTTCTTACTAAAATTCTGAATTTGTTAGACTTCCGAGACTACCATTGTGACATCTCATATTATTCTCTAGCATTAGTTCAACAATTTTCAATCTGTAACTTGGTTGAGTATGGTTTTACAAACCTGCTTCTTCTTTCTTTTTGTTAATCTCTTTGGGGTTATTTTTTCTACATCGTTGCCCATTCTAGGTATACCGAGATCACATTATTATTATTTTTTTTAATTCTTCAACAATTCATTTACAAACGCTTAGAAAAATAATATTCAGAATTTCATGCTTTCATATATGTATATGCTTTGGTTCTATGATAATGCTGTTGGGATTCATACCTTATTCTGTAAAATTTTTTCTACTCCTTCTGAATGAAAGATGTGAATTCTTGCCTTATGAGTTTCTAACTTTAATAGAATGCATAGCTCCAATATGAGACTTGCTAACAATTGCGTCAACTACAATTAATGCTTTGACAATTCTTATCTTTGCATCTTCTTCTCAAAGAAAAAATTTCTTTCAACACACAACCCACAGCTAACAGTGAATTGAAAAGTCCAATGGTAGACAGGGTTCACACGAACGTAAGTCCAAGAAGTGCCTCAGATCTCACACAAAAGTTAAACACTGCTCAGACATATGTGCTTTTTGACTGCAACAGCTGCTCCGTTGTTGATGATTTTGCGCGACCTACATGTGTAAAACGGAACTGAGCTGCATTGAAATGCTCGTGCAATTTCAGATAAGATCGCTGCCAGATATGCCAGCGCCAATGTGTGCAAGTGTGCATGTTAATGCCGACTCACGTGCAATTCAAGCAGCACAATTATGTTTGCATGAAAAGCGTGTGCCCCATGTGGCATGTGCAGTATGCATTGAAGGACACTGAGGAAAGCATGATTTTATAGGAAAAAATCTAAACATCTTCAAGTCTCATGTGTGCGTGTGTGTGTAACGAGTTGAAAAATAAACAAGAACAAAACAAGCAAAACATAATGCAACAAATATCAGTTAGGAGTGAAGCTGGTAAACGCACAGGAATGAGTAACATAATCTACATATGAACGTTGGAATGGACGTTGATGGGTGCTGCTAAAAGTAGAGCAAGCGCATGCGCCACGAAGTAGGCAAAGCGAAGAGGAAGTAAACTTGAATAGAACTTCATATGTATGCTTTGCTATGTATGCAGACACATGATAGACGCATACTTAAGTATTTAGTACAGGGTTGCCCATAGTTTCGGGACCCTGAAGTCGCATACTGGAAATAGCGGCATTTTTCAGGACATCAAAAGATAGAAACTGTTACGTTATTATTATGTTTTTAATGCTAGCATATAAGTACCAGTTCCGAATTTGTACGTAATATTTTCGTGATTCATATTTCGGGATCCCGAAAATGTACTTAATGTTAAATACTCTCTGGATTTTCAAATCAAATAGTGCCATTTTTGATTTTTTTTTTTAATTCAGTCGGTTCAATGCAAGCTCCGAAATTCCGAATGTACAAAAAATCTTTTCGGGATCCATATTTCGGGATCCCGAAAATGCCCATAATGTTAATAATTTTGCATATTTGTTTAAAATTCTGATGCATGTATATATTTTTGAACATAAGCAGCAAGATAAAATATTAAATATTGCATAAACTGTAATTTCGGGAGCTTCAAATAGCTTCCGTGAAATAAAGAATTTGCATCGGGATTTTCAGTACATATAGTGTCATTCCTATTATTATTAGTCTATCAAAGCAATAATATCAGTTGCAGCCTTGAAATCACGAGGTCCCGAAATTGTAAGTTTTATTTTCGGAATTCGTATTTCGGGATCCCGAAAATACACTTAGTCCTAACAATTTCATACATGTTTCGTTAATGTTTACGCCTGTATTTATTTGTTCGTGTTGCAGGATAAACGCATATACGTGCACGTTGCCTCTTATCACTACTTTCTGTTGCGGCATTATTTGCTTTTTTATGCAAAGCAAAAGGCTGCGTTGCAGCTGCGACGATTGCAACATTATCACGTGGCGTAGCGAAAAAGTGAAAATGCATGCCACTGCGGCACGCAAAGCACATGTGATGAATAAACAAATTTACACGGGCCTGCCTGCACGCATACACACTCATATGCGTATGTGATATATGTACATACATATATATATTTGGGTGAGTATTAATGTAGGCATGTATGCATGTATGCATGTGCCTGGTTGTAGCATCAAAAGCGGATATCCTTTCTACAGCCGTCATTGAAATGCTTCCGCTGCTATGCTTCACCTCGCTTCACTTCACCCATACATGCAACCACTAGCACTTCTGCTTCATTTCCGCCGCAAACGCCGCATACGAACTTTTGTAGTTTTTCCTGCACCGCAACACCTACAAACACATGCACACACACGCACACACCATCAAACTCAAAACCACCCACCCACCAGGTCGCCTTCAGTGCGCTTCCTTTGTTTGCATTTTTATGTTGTTTGCCACATATTTTATTTGAGGCGTGTTGCAGCTGTGCACACTCGTCCGTCCGTTGTGGCGCAACTATCACGCCGCAGCGTTGGCTTTCTTACATAGATATGTTTGTGTTGTTGCGGCTTTTTCTCTTTACTTTCTGGTGCAGTGAATTATGAAAATACGCTTGTGCAAAGCGAAGACTAAACTGTAGCTCAGCTTCTTCTTGCATGAATTCAAAAATTTTCTTACACACATAAACACACACACACAGTGGCATGCCACGCTTTGTTTTCTTTGTTTAGCTGCAAGTAAAAGTAAATCTGTGCACTTTCCTGCCACCATTTTACGCTCGAACCACGCTTGCCACCTCGCGCTGCAGCTAGCTGTACATCCGCAAACTTGCGCCTCATACCCGCATTGTTTCTGTTGGTTTATAAAATATCCACTTTGACGGTTTTTAATGTAATAAAACTAAAAGTAATTTCATTTTTTGAAATAATTTTGTTTTCTTCACGGGCGTCTTCCTTTACCGCATAGCAGCACTTCCTCGCATTCATACAAGTGCGGGTGTTTGTGTACTCGCATGTATGTATATGCGTTGGCTTCTTGTGTTTTTTCGGTTGGTCGCCCAGCGGCATTCAGGTTGCAGGTTGCAAAATGTTTTTCTGATAAATTTTCGGTTTGCTTTATGCATTCTGCTAGCTGGCTGGCTGCCTGGATGCTTAGCTGCTGCATTTGTTGGCCGCAGGTGCCCGAGTCGGCGGCGCTGCCGCAGCAGCAGCTTCTTTCTATTCATATGAAAATACTGCGCTTTCTTTATTGGCTTGTAACCTTAACCTGTCTGGCGGCTTTGCTTTTGCTTTTGGCCTTTTCTGCTTTTTATTCTTCAAAATTTTTCGTGCATTTGTCGGTGCGCTTATTTCATTCCTCTTCGGCTTTTGGGTATTATAAAGTTGAATCTAAATTAAATTTCAGAATTTTTCAGTTAACTGCAATTGGCCATAGAAGCTTTTAAGCTTGAATAGTGATATAAATTCTCATGGAGAGATTATTATACCGTTTCTTTCTTCTACTTTTAGTTGCTTCGGTAGCAAGTCAGTGTCATAATATAGCAAGTTTGCTTTGAGGCAATTTAAATATATGTCAATTTATCTGCGGAGAGAAGAGGTGAATCATTGTGCACTTTGATTTTATACCAAAATACTTGGATTACCAGGTCACTGGACCTACCCTCGCTGTCGGTTTTCTGCTCACATACCTTCGAGGGAGGCATAGAAGGGAAGGACTCGCTGGAAAAGAGAAGTGGTGAGACTTGATGGAGAAGTAAACTATCGGTAATTATCTTTCAGCTCCAGTTTTAAGCTTCTTGAACGCGATAATAGCCTTGTGTTCGCTAACAGTGTGATCAAAACTAATGAAAGAATGTCTAAGCATCCAGCTATTTCATAATTAGTCTGGTTAGGGTGCCTGGCCAGAGCGGTATTGCAGGAAATTGTAAAATTGATGAGCTCAATAACATTCACTACTGGATAGTTGGGCCGCAGATCAAATCAGAAAGCACTAGTCGACTACCAATAGCTCTGCAGTCGCAAGGTCCATCTGGCCCTGGGTTAATCACAGGAGGTGCATGGAACCTTTCAGTGGTTGTCTCAGTTCTGACTGTACACTGAACGATCGAGATTCTGAAAGTGTATTGAATATCTTTCCGGGTGCCAACTGTAGAGAATAAGCTCAATACTTCCTCCTTGAAATACAAATAAAACACAAAAGCAGATTTGTGATAGGTTTAGGGCGTTTTTGCTCTTATATGATATTCAATGCAAGTGATTTTTCGTTTGAAAATACAACGGGCTCTTGATATTAGTCAAAGTGGGATCTCTTCCGTTAAACTGAGAGCTACTTTAACCTAACTTAACCCATCCTAGGATGCACTTCTCCTTACAACACTATATCTACAAAGCTCTAGTCTGCTCCCGTCATATAAACCCTTCGAAAGGCGAGAAATTTCTATGATTTGGATAATGACTACCATTAAACCACCAGAAAAAGAAAAATATTGGATCACCTTCTTTGTGAGCCAATAATGGATTAAAAAGCACCTATAAACAGAGCAAAAATATTCCTGTAAGACATAATTTTCAAAGGTGTTGGCAAGTATTACAAAAACTTGTGCTGAAAAATAAAACTCATTATTAAAATTTTTCTTGCATAAAACTCTTTCAAGAAATGCTTGTACATAATTCAAGAAATCCCCAAAGAAATTATAATGAGAACATTTCAAACACAAAGACGTGATTTCAAGAGCTTTTCAAGAGATGCAAACAATTTTAACTAATTGTTTTAATTACGTTTCCTAAGCAACCCTAGATTATGAACATAACAGGAAATATGATTGCCATGACTTAATAACGACAAAAGTAAGTCGAAATTTCATCAAATTGTCAAATGTTATCTACGCTTAAAATAGCTTAGGAGGTAGATAAATAAGTCTACTATTTGCATGGTTAATCAATATGATCTGTTATAATCTATAATCAGTAGTTCCGTGTAAATTTCTATTAGCACTACAAAGTGGTGATAATATGAAAGTACTTCTTAGTTGTCTGTCCACAGCCGTCAAATCGATCATAAATTTTAAAATTTTGTTATTTACGACATGCCATAAAACCTAAGAAAATCAAATAACAGCACTGATAAACTATTTTCACTTATTAAATTGTATCTATCAGTGCTTAATATAATTCTTAGAATTATTACGTTTGATAAGGAATAATTATCAACGCTTACTAAAAGTATATAAAGCAAAGAAATTTCGGTCAAAATCAACAGTAGCCATTGTCTTTTCATGCAATTAGCTGAAATCAAATAGCAAAGTTAAAAAACTATTAATCAAAATGAAAGTTATTGTGCAAGTTTGCGTGCTCTTGGCCTTGGTCGCAGTCGCTTATTCCGCGAGCTCAACCTGGGGCGTGCACAATGTTACCGATAGTGTGATTATCAACAAACGAGTAACCTATCCAGCAGTACGAAATGTTGGGCAGACTTTCTACTTCGATATTCCAGAATCGGTAAGTTACATAAAAAATTAGGTGGGACCTGTTTCAGGACTCTGTGAAGTTTTTATTGTCATTCCAAATCGATTTTTGAACTGGTCCATTGTTCGTTTAATTAATAAATAATTTTTATTTACAGTATCAGAGCAACAACAAAGTAATTAGCGCCATTTACCTGCAAGATCAATTCCAGAACAGTTCAGGTCCCGCTAATACTTTGGTGTATGGTGGACCCGGTTGGACTTACGCTTCTATACAAATGAGAACTCAAACCGGTCTTGGTTTAAATGTAACGTTCGTTGTTTATGGCAAATAAATCAATAAATAAATATAATAAAATCATTTAAAAAAACTAGAGTACACATACTATCTATTATTTTACTCGCTGGGGGCGCTACGATCGAAATATTAAAAAATTTGTGGGAAACGAATTTATTGTTATGAGAAAACATAGAACGAAGCTTGTTTTGCAAAATTTTGCACTTGATGACCAATAAAGAACCATCATTTCCATATATATATGCTTTATCAAAAGTAATTAAGTTCAAAAATGTTGAGATAAGTCCAGTATTTGCAATGATTAGTCGTTATAATACGTAATCATTTATAAATAGAAATTCTATTCAGATTTCTTCCGGAAATCCAGATAAGTGATAAGGAAAAAGTAGCATTTGATAGCTTATCCACCGCGCCTTCAATTGACTAATTAAATTTTAAAATTTTTTTATTTGCAATATGTCATAAAAGATTATAAATTCCAAATTCAATACTCATTTCACCTATTAATGATTAGTCGATTTTTTAGAAATATCACGTTTGATAAGCAGCAATTATCGAGACTTTCTAAAAGTATATAAAGCAAAGAAATTTTTGGACAAAATCAACAGTAACCATTAGCCAATCGTGCAATTGGTATTTAAGCTGATATTATATAGCTAAGATTGAAATTATTAATTAAAATGAAAGTTATTGTGCAAGTTTGTGTGCTCTTGGCCATCGCCGCAGTCGCTTATTCCGCGAGCTCCACCTGGGGTGTGCGCAGCGTTAACGATACCATAATTGTCAACAAACGTGTGGCCTATCCGGCTGTACGAAATGCTGTACAGACTGTCTATTTCGATGTACCAGAGTCGGTAAGTTACATTACAATTGATCTCAGTAAAGTTTTTTTCATTCGAACCATTCTTGGGACGACCTATTGTGAGAGTAATTAATGAAAAATTTATATTTGCTTTTCAAACTTGCAGAATCAGAGCAACAGCAAAGTGATTAGCGCCATTTACTTGCAAGACCAATTCCAGAACAGCTCTGGTCCAACTAATACTTTGTTGTATGGTGGACCCGGTTGGACTTACGCTTCCGTACAAATGAAAACTCAAACGGGCCTTGGTTTAAATGTGACATATGTTGTTTATGCCAATTAAATAAAGAGATAAACATAATAAAATGGTTAAAGTAAAGGTGTAAATATATTTTTACTCACTAGATGGTGCTGTGATCGAGATATTAAACAAATGGGTGGAGGGCGATTTTTTTTGTTATGCGCAGTAATGGAAAACGTTTGTTTTGCAAAATTTTTCACTTGGCGATCAACAAGGATTGGTCATTTATAATCTAACATAGCGAATTGGTTTAGATGGGATTTAATCGTGACCGATAGCATAAACGTGGTCGGGTAGTAAAATTTTAAATACTCCCAACAAGTTGCTACAGAGTATATAATTATATTGGGTTGTCAAAAAAGTCTTGCGGTATTTTCGCTAGTTGGCGCTGAAAGCGCGTAGTTCTAGTTTTATTCGTCGCATCGGGCCATGCTATACCTTTTTGGAAAGCTCATTTCACGCGCTAACACGTGTTTGATTGATTGTCGTTTCTTTTAAGTCGTTCGTGAGTTATAGCGTCGCAAACATGGAGCAAAATAAAGAGAAAATACGGCATATTTTACAGTACTACTACGATAAAGGCAAAAATGCATCTCAAGCCGCCAATAAAATTTGTGCAGTTTATGGACCCGCTACAGTTTCCATTTCCAGCGCACAACGATGGTTTCAACGTTTTCGTACTGGTGTAGAGGTGGTCGAAGATGCGCCACGCTCCGGAAGGCCTGTCGTCGAAAATTGCGATAAAATCGCTGAATTGGTCGAAAGAGACCGACATAGTAGCAGCCGTAGCATGAGTCATCAAAAATTCATTTCAATTTCAATAAAAAAAATTCAATAAAAATACCGCAAGACTTTTTTGACAACCCAATATTAATCCAGATAGATAGAGTTATATATACTAGCGCATCCGGCCACGCGTTTCTGTGGTATAGATCTTATACCACTATTCATATAATAAACTATTCAATACAGTAGAAATCCTATTTACGAATAATGGCGAAAACGTTTTTGCCGGTATGAGAATCCAAGGGATTGTCAATAGAGTAGTCCGCTTAATAGATTGTACTTAATAAACGTCAAAAAATTGTGGACCGGCCAATGTGCATTGTTAATGGAGATGTCCGCTTAATATGGATTGGATTAATGGATTGTTTTTACTATCCTATCTTCTAAGTTGCTTTAAACTAGACACAGTGTGCAAAATTTTGCTAAAATCGGTTTTTAGGAGACCATCGTGAACAAACAACGTGACCCGTAATTTTTATATATATAAAGATTATTACGATGATGAGTCGAGTTTACTTCTGGCTGACTGTTTATCCGTTCAACTACCCGTCAATATAAAAAAGCGATACCTTCAGTAGAAATTAAGATATCTCGATTAAATTTGGTGTACGTATTACTAGGCTCTTGGGCTTGTATTTCAGATTGGCGATAAATCCTAAACCACTCAAGCTATATTAACGAAACGTGATCGTCCTTAGTAGGTAAATGATCTATATTCTATTGATAGATACCAAATAGGTTTGTAATAATTTCGTCGATTAATGAAATTGAATTCTTTCGAATAAAATATTTAATTTAAATTTTTGCCAACATCTGAAAATATGTTGCGGCTTTTATTGTTGAAAACGAAAGTATAAATTATCAGGTTGCACCCGAACTTAGCTACTCCTTACTTCTTAAATATCGCAATGAAATTAGGCACGACTAACCACTTTTTGAACAAACACTTACCTGTATAGCCGCTCTCGCACCGCGACTTATTGCCGGCATAACACTCGTATGCAGTACGCACTGTTTCTTCTGGCCATAAGTCATGCCGTCAACTTGATAACAGTTATCTGGATTCAAATCAATTGGTTCTGAATAGGCCGGTACCGTTGGACTTGGAGTGCTACCATTTATCGCTGGCATACTAGATTGATCGGCAGCAATATCGCGTGCGCCTGTTATCACGGTATCACGCTCAAAATAGCTCGTACTATATTTAGCAGCGAATTTATCATTATTACCGGCGCGACGCCCTTGCTGACCGCCACCGATATTGCGGCGTTTATGATGCGAACGTTTGGAACGTGAAAGCTCTTGCAATTCACCTTCGTCGACATGAATTGTCGGTAACGTCGTCGCTTCCGCACTTTCGTTGTAGTGTATCTTGAAGGAATCGGGTATTTCAATGGAGACGGCAAAACGTTTTGTATTATTCAGGGTCTGTATGTAGGGTTCATAGTGGGGTCTTAAATATTCACGCTGTTCGCGTAGCAATTGTTCGCGATGCCGCTGCCGTTGTTGCTCTTCGCGTTTACGCTGACGTATGCATTTTGGTGAATCTGGATTGCGTATGCACAACGGCTTTTTGGTAGGTCGTCGGGGTGTTGTGCTGGTCATAGGTGTTGTTGTTTCCGGTGTGGTCGGTGTAGTGCTGGCAACAGTTTGTGGCATACCCGCCGCGGTCTTATCGGCATTGCGGTTTCGCGCATCACCACCACTTGTGTCATTCTTAATCGTTTGATCATTCAACAATAAGACTTGTGGCACAATAGTGATCTTGTCACGCGCATTCATGCCCGCCTGTGAGAGAAATACAGACATACCGCCGTCGTCTTCATCATCGTTGTGATAGTAGCCACCAAAAGGTTGGCCGCCAGGCAATTTCGCGACACTCGGAAAGCCCGATTTGCGTGTGGGCGGTGTGACGGGCGCTGAGTACTGAAAGATCGAGCGAAAGGGACGCGCGGTTGTCGTTGTTGTCGCTAAAACTGGTGTTTGGCGATCTTTCTGCAGACTTGGAAAAACAACGAATTTCGATTGGAAATTACTATCGTGCTTCGTTAAATTTTGTAAGAATAAAATATGCTTCTTCAGATCATCAATATTCGAAGCGAACTCTGGTGTGGCCGGTGTTGTGGGCCGTCTTGTAGTCGTCGTCGTTGTTGTGGCACGTGTTGTGGTGCCTACCAGGCGCTGTGTAGCCATAAGTGTACGCGGATCTGGCGAGGCGTTCTTTAGCGCCATCGGCACAATGAACTTTCGATCTTCATCTGTTAAACTTGTGGGCAAACCATTCTCGTCGGTATCCTCATCAAGTAAAATAATTTGTTTTTGATCCATTTCTTCTTGTATCGGATGGCGTCGTCGTTGCGCCATAACAATACCACCGCCGCCATAGTGTGCGTTATTGCTCGTGCTCGCTGCGGTATTCGGTATTTTTTTGGTTAAATCGGCTTTGACGAAACCCGTCGCTGAGTCACGCAAATCGACGGGCTTGATGAATGTGCCCAACTTACGTAAGCCCTCTTGATGCATGAGCGCCTGCTCATCTTTGGTTATATTGAGAGGAACACTGCTATTAGCCAGCACCTCTACTTCGTTGCTGAATTCGATGAACGGTGATTTCACGCCGAGACAACTGCAAAGAGATGAAAAGAAGAGGAAATGAATTAGTCAGGAAAAGGAAAAAATTGCATGTGGAGATATTTTATTTTGGAAAAAGTGGACATTTCATACAACCTCTTATTTCAGTACTTAAAAATTATTTGAAGGGGGAATTCTTTATTTTTAGAATAATCGATTAAAGTAAAAAAATCTCCTAAAAATTGGACATCGGCTTTAGAGACCGGTCTCTTAAAGTTGTGGATGAAAATTTTCGCCATAAACCTCGAAATAAGGATTTCAAATTTTAACGAATTATTTTGAAATTTTCTTCGTATAAGAACTCAAGAATTCTGCTGTGGTAAAAGTCATAGCTTAAAATATAATATAAAAAACTTTGGTAGACATTTTCATCATGATCAGGTGAACCTAGATGATTTCTTCTGCATACACTTTCCAAACGGAATTTTTCATGACTATATATTATACATATAAGACAAGTCTTTATCTAATATACATACATACATATGTATATGACCAAGCAATTGTAAATGCATACGTAAGACACTATTCTTTTTCCGTTAAAAAAATTCTTCAAATAAAAAGCACTTCTTACCACTCATATAATTCCACGACCTTTGTCACCAAAGCCAACCCAAAATGCAGTGAAAAATTGACATCTAAAATGCAGTGACAGGGCCAATAGTCGAACAAGTAAACGACAGACAATACATGCACTCTTACAAATTTACATATGTGTGTACGAATATGCGCCGATTATGAACCGAACAATCAATTGACAAAGCGACCAGCGGAAAAAAAGCTGGCAGACCCGTTGGCAGACAGACCGAAGCACAAAACTCATGTCAAAGACTTATGTAGACAAATGTTTTCAAATGTGTAAATGTCATTTTTCAAATGTCAAGTGAAACATATCGTATCGGAATATTAAAAAAAATGTACATATGTATGTAATCTAAGGAAAATATATACAAACATGCATACTATATATAAGTATAGGTAGATATGTTTGTGCGTGAATGCAGAAAAAGTAATCACGTACAATTTGACAACTAAACCAAGCGGAAATTTCAAGCATACTTTTGTTGTTGTTGCATTTGTGAATGGCCAAAATTCGCAGCAGACGATGACAATCGTCTTGGAAAACATCTCTGTTGGTGAGTACGCAGCACTTCGTAGACGTTCGATTTGATTTGTTACAGATGAGAAAGCAATAAAAGCAATAACAATAACAAAGTGCCGCTTATCATTTGTGAGCGGTAAATAAATTGCTCACTTATCGAAAGGTTTCAAACGAACCGATATTGATGGCATAATAGAGTGGCTATTTTGCTGTGGTGTGGCAAACAAGAAACTATGCTAAGCAATGTTATATCATAATTAACAAGAATTAGCTAGAGAAATGTTGATTCATTACGATTACTTGAAGCAGTTAAAGCAAGTTAAAAGTTGTATCGAAAATTTTGTTTATCAGGATATTGTACATATAGTCATAGAACTATTATATAAACGTGAATCAATATAATTTGATCGAAAAAGTTCTAGTTCTACAAAATGTTAGGCTAGATCTTAGAATAAGTGATCTAAAAAGTCCATCTTTTAACAGAAACAATTTGGTTATAGGTACAAATATTGATAAGAAATAGGAGAATTTATATAAAGAGGTAAAAAAATATCTTCTGACATTCAACGAAAAATTATAGTAAAACAAATTCTCTAATTTTTGGATTTTCGAACTACTAATCCCCTTAAAAAAGTAAAAACTGAGGGAAAGTGAGAGATACCGCACTAAATATCTTTCAAAAATATAATATAAATAATAAGTAGCTAAAACTTGATAAAAAAGTGAAAAATTTACCCAGTTTTAGCCACTTATTATATTTTGAAAAAGTGAATATTTTACCCAGTTTTAGCTACTTATTATATTTTTGAAAGATATTTAGATACCGCACTCTCACTTTCTCTCTTTTTACTGGTATTCCAATCGGTATTATCCGAAATTGTAAGCCCATGTGAATCGAATAATGGATCCTTTACGCTAGACTAACTGCAATTAGATACAAATTTTCTTCATTCTCTTGGTCAGAAACAATAATCGAACATAAGTTGAGTAGAAACGTAGCACACAATAATAATTTCCTTCAATATCTCCCACCAAAAGGACTATAAAATTTGTTTTTAAATGTCCAATCTCAGCCGCTTTAATTAGCTGTCAGCGCATAAGTACATATACTCTGAGATATATATTATGTATGTATATCTTAATATGGAGTACTTCAGTTATCTCAAATATTAAATTGTCTTAAGTATTACGTGCATCTAATAAAATTGATTGTAATCCAAGTAAAAAGGTCTATGAACATATACATATATATATTGTATATCTGATAGTGTGCCTAGTTTACCTGTAGGAAATTGAAAGCAGTTATAGGTTAGCTGTAAATATCCGAAATTGATGTTTCGAATTCAGCGAGCTACATATTTCAACTGCGCTGATAGCAAAGAATGGGTAATCAATATAAAATGTTGAATAAATGCTGCATATGAAATTTATATGTATCATACTTATACGATCCCAACACTTCAACATATCGTCAGTTTAACTTGGGATGAGTCGTACGCACGACCTTGCTTAATGCGTACCCATTGAAATCGAGCTATTTCAAAGTAAGACCAGATTGGACGTCTGTCCAGGCTCGCGCGAAATAGATGAGTTCGCTAAGAAAGTCAATCTTGTCCTCATACCACCAGGAACGAGTTAGGGAACGAGTTGAATATTCACTGTAGATTTACCACTGAACATTTACTCTTCGCGGATCTCTTCTCCAGTAATTTCCTTCTGCTCAGAAAAGTTTTCTTTTCCCTAATTGTCGAAACTATTTTCATGAAGTCGGAGTAGAATCTTCCCTGCACATCCTGTTTCGCTTATGAAGGACTAAATGTTAACCTTAAGTTTATCATGAGCTTAGACATAATTACCTCGCCTAGCAACTTTTTTTATCATTCCAATACTCTTTGTAAATAAATGAATGTATATATCCATCTTTAGGTGTTTTTGCATCTTAAAAGATTTGTATTTCCTCTTGAATTCGGAAATCATCCTTAAAATCAAGCCTGATCAACTAGTTCCCAACATTTCGGTTTCTATTCGTCTACCGAACTCAGGCAGTATCCTCCCTGGGAAGATATTAGGTATAGAGAAGATCCGCACAATTCTGTTAAATAACTACGGGAGGACACGGAAACCAACCATATATACGAATAGTCAGCAGCCTTGTCAACGCCAAGGATTAGTAAACAATTGCAAATAAGCTTTAAGTTCTCTGACAAGTCAAATCGACTTATGCATAATTTGAGCTCCCGTTTTCAGCAACGAAATGGCACAGCTAGGGGCCTCTTTGGATGAATCAGAGGTGGAGTTATTATCACGCCCGCTGAGAACGCTGTATATTCATTCTGTACAAATAGCACAGAACATATTGACATAATAACATCATGTAAACAACAACGGCCCCAGACTTACGCCACTATAACGAGGCGCTGAACGTGCTCAAAATGGGTTTGCCATAAAACAATATGGACACTGTGAATACACAGCTCTAACACGAACCAAAACAAAATATAATACTAAGAACCCATTAGGCACCAAACCTTGAATGATTGTCCACAACGGACAAACGGACCACGAGATAGCAAAGGTTAGGAAAGCATGAACGAAAAAATCGCTATACGACTTAAGGTGCTAGTATACTTTCCTACAGGGTTATACAAATTTGTATACTCATGCGTGTATGCCGATAGTCGTGTGATTAATTTTTTCATATTCACTTTTCACTTCAATTTGCTCTCTGTTGTGACGTTATCAGCATAAATTCGATTAGAGTTAATGAATTTTTATAAATTTCTTTCAAATTGTCGTAGCCGTTGATAGTTTTTTTTTCAATTTTAGACTGCTTATTTTCATGTGGTCATCTAAGTAGATTTGTAAAGCTTTGTTGCTCATGCTTTCTGCTTTATGTAAATTAATTACTGCTGCTCGGGGGTCAAAAGAAATGTCTCTTCTATGAGAAATTAAATTAATGTTTGACATTATCGTTTCCTGTGATAGGCGTGGCGCCAGTAAATGTGCTATGCACCGTATGTACATGTGTGCATGCATTTGTGAGTTTTTAAATGTGCGTTGATAACAGATGCGTTGGCGCTGCGTTGCAAGTGGACAGATTTATCAATGTTAAACTGGAATTTATGGCCACACGCAAGGCGTATTAGGTGACAACACAGTCATTAGAAGCATGCTGGCAATGGCTGGTGGGTTAAAGTTCGTGAAGCAAAGATGATAAATGTGTCTCAGCGTAAAGAAATAGATTCTAAAAATGAAATCGTTAATTGACACATAAAATAATTTAAAGAAATAGAAATAAAAAGTAAAATAGTTTTAAATTAATGTACCATATCACTCTTCACCGTTTAGAGAGAGGCTGCTATATTTAGCTTTGATTGTGGGCACTCTCCACACATAAACATATATAAATAAAATGTAAATATTCTAATCTATACTGTTATAAAGCGTTTGCAGCAACAAATTCCAGCGCTAATTGAAATTCATTCTCAAACAAATTGTGGGCGTCTAATTTATATGTGAATGCTTTCAGCGCTCAACACTTATGTAACAATTCTCGCGCCTAACTGTGGAATTCGCATAGTCTCTCAAAAATAATTCACACACAATGCTGCTTCTAATGTGATTTTTTATTATTCTTTGCACGCCCAAGTTTCGCTTAGTTTGTTTTGATAAGCTTTGCGAATTCGACTTTGAAGCAGCTCAAAGTTGGCGCTGCAAATTACACTTGATTTAGTATCGCTCTAAGCTTGAATGAAGCAACTAAACCGGTTTTGAATATTTTTTCTGTGTTTGAATTTGCCAAATTTATCAATTAAATACGCATAACTGAGAAAAATATGCGTAAAATTTTGCTTTTGCTTTGCGTTTTGATGGGTTTGAGCGAGAATGTGTTCGTGGAGCCGGCAACAATACCGGAGAGTCATAATGAAGTTTGGGGTGCACGAGGTTCAGGTGACGTACTCATTAAGCGTGAAATAGTGAAAGAGACGTTCAAGCCGTTGCGCGTGGTGTCGAGTGATTATGAATTCAGACAAAAGGTAGGTCAATACATATACAATTAGCGGTTTATTTATAGCTAAATCCGTTTGTTGTTTTAACCTATTTATTGTCTCCACTCCGTTTATGCCATTCACTTTCATTTGGTTTCCTTAAAATTTGTAAGTGATGAGCATAAAAACTAAATTAAATAATATTACGCTCATATTTGCCATTTCATCAATATTTTCAGTTCAGTTTGTTTCAACTTTCTGTTTCTGTTTATCAATGATATTCTGTTTTCACATAAAAATGTTTCTATTTCATTTTTGGTAATTGAATTCGATGTATTTTATTCAAACTAGCTCAAAAAATTATATTTTCATAATTTCTGTTTCTGTTCATTTCTGTTTCTACTTTTATAGTTTCTGTTTTCTGTTTCTGTTTTCGTAATAGAGTTTCTGTTTTGACTTTCATTTAAAAAAATTCACTAAATATGTTTTTATTATTTTTTAGGCTGATAGTATTGTCCATCCCCGCACGATTACGCAAATTGTGGTCACAGATATCTATACTGATGGCGATGGTGGCTATGCATCATTGAAAAGTGGAGGACCAGGAATGGATTTTGCAGTTATACACTTAAAAAGCCAGCGTGGTCATGGTTATCACTTTACTATTGATTTCTATGGACAATGAACGAAATTTACAATAATTTTGAGATGAGTTTTAATAGATCATATGTATATTAAAACTGATAGGACGAGATTGATATTATTATTTTAAAAGTGGAATCGAAATATATATGTATTTGCGTTTATATAGCGCCCGAAATGGAGAAAAAATATATGAATGAAATATTTTTTAATTTTATAAATCTTATCAATCTTAAAGCTATGTATATATCGTTACACAAACATTACTGTGGTTTTATAGGAGTAAAGGCTATTCTTTGCATCACTTCTCTTGACACAGGCTTCTCTTGCAAAAGTGGGTAACTTTGTGTGGTCTAACAGTTATAAGGACCTGATGATAATATAAATAGCTGATGAATAGGAAAACCTGGATATAGGGCATTCCTCATCATACGAAATATAGGTCTTCTCGTTTTCATTTATTCGTGGAAGTCAATATCGACCAACGGGGTGTCTACCTAAACTATTCAAATGATCCTAAACTATTCAATATTCAATCTAAATCTCTAAAAGTTATCATATCCTCTTCGTCTTATGAAATAATCATTGATATTGTCCAAAAGTCTAACTCTTTTGTCTCTTCGTCAGTAAGCCGGAGTCAATTTTCCGTCTTGATATGATCATTAAAGTGATCAACAAACCATATTGTCCCTCCGTCGACGCTCTTCGACCTACGATATAATCTATATGCAGACCTCTTATCCGTTCTATTAGGAATATTTATAGCCTTTCTAACAACTCGATAGCAAAAGAACCCTGCTAAACTTGGAATTCAAAGTGTTGCTACAGAATATCATAGATTTATTGGCTTCTTCGCTATCTGATCAGATGACTACGATTTTCTCATTTTTCCTTCGAAACATCTTATTATATGCTTATTCTTTGTTAATTTTAATTAAATATATTGTGTGTTAATTAAACTTAACTCATAATTCATTGCATATTCTTGAGAACATAGGTAGTTTTTGAACTATAATTAACACATGAAGCTGAATAAATACCAAAAGCATCAAAAGTTCGAAAGCAACGCATACCAATCAGAAGATAAGATACTCGTACGAAAGAACTAATCAAAATATTTTTTCCAAACGTCATGACGCAACATTTCAATGTCTCGACTTGTGCAACAAAAACCCAAATAGTTACACTTTTTCGCAACATCCACGCTGTAGCGAGATAGTAGATGTGGTAAGATGGTGTAATAAGCGATAAATGGGTTATTGGGTCATATTGCCAACAGTCATAAATATCTAACAAAAGTTCTTGAAATGCTTACAACCATAAGTATCAGGAAGGAACTTTTTTGGTATAAAATGTGCAGCATTTAGTGGCAAATGACACAGTTGACAGTTGAAGGCAAAAAGAGCAAGATCAACACATCGCCGGTGTTTTAGTGCAATCAGCAAAGTGCGGGCGACGTAATTTTAAATAACACGAATTAATTTTGAATTTTTTCACATTTTTGAAGTATAATATTTTGCTTTTACAAAATGAAAGTAGTTTTTGCTTTTTTAATATTTGCGGCCGCCATATTCGCCAAAGCGAATGCCATTGACCAAGTGCTTGGTGTAATTACGCCAACTGATTCAATATTAGCCATGACGCAGGTGCAAAGACGCTTTCGTTTGGGGCAAGTGGTGACGGCTACTTATACATTTACGGTAAGCGAACTGAGTTTAACTTTAAAATTTAATTTAAATTAGACAGGTCCGCTTTTAAATTAATTAATTATAATCTGAATGGGATATATTAAGTTTGCCACTCAAAAGGAAACGTCAGAACCCTTACTAAATATATACATATATAAATAATCAGCGTGGCTAGATAAGTCGATTTCGTCTTTCAGCCTGTCTGTCTGATCCTCCGTCAGTATCTAGACGCTCTAGTTGCTCATTTTTTCAGATATCAATCTGAAATCTAACACCCGATCTAGAGCAGCCAAATGAACTGAAGGATCGGAATAAATTGTTTGTAAGGAAAGTTGTTTTAATTTGCAATTATATCTTCTAACACATTTACGGAAGAAATTGTTAAGATCATAAGCATAAATATATCTTAAATTTTTGTTCCAATATTGAATTCAGTTTTAAATTTAATTTAAACATTATTTTTAATGCTTAGTTTAATTTTAGTTTTTAATTAATTAAATTGTTAAAAAAATATAATTAAACTTAAAAAAAATAAAATTAATTAATTAACTAAATTATTAAAGAAATATAATTAAACTTAAAAAAATTAAAATTAATTAATTAACAATATTTTTTTTTAATTAAAATATTGAGATTAAAAAATTAAGATTCATTAATTAATTAACTATTAATTTTTTTATGTCATTACATTTTTTATTAATATTTTTACTTAGTATTTAATTAACTAATTATATGTTTTCCTAATTACTTGAATTTAGTAGTTTTCTGTAAATTTTAAAAACAATTTAATTTTTAGGGCGCCTCCACAACAGCTAGCGTCGTAGGCATCAGAATTAGTGACAACAAGCCTGTGAGAAAAAGTCCCGCAGTAGCAATAACAAGTGGTGCACTAAATTCAGCCACTATCACCCTAACATTAACGTCACAACGCGGTCTTGGTATCAACAGCCAAATTACAGTCTATGGAACGCCATAATTTCTACTTTTCTAACGAATACGTCACATATCTTTGGTTAATACAATATACATATAATTAGTTTTAAAGGAGAGTTTTAAAATGTCTCCTTGTACTATATTCAGTTCCAAAATAAATCATTAAATTTTTTTCATAACAAAAAGTTCTGGCGTAATTTTTTAATAGTTGCAAATATTACATCATATGCACTTTAAAGAATATAGGGTGGTGATGAAATCTGAACAAAATTAATTAACATATTATAATTTTAATTCTTATTACATAATTATAATTATTTAATTAACATGTAATTAAAGTTTTTTAATTTGATTAATTTTTCTAATTTTTTAATTATAATTTTCATTAATTAGACATATTTTTATTACATGTTAGTTAATTAATTGTAATTTCAATTATCTAAAATTTTTTAAATTTCGTTAATTTTTCTAAATTTTTTTTAATTATAATTTTAATTATTTTTACTTATAATATTAATTAATTAGTTTTACTTTGAATTTTAAATTATTCTTTTTTGAAGTAAATTTTTTTATATAAAAGTAAATTTTTATTTCAATTTAATTTTTAGGGTGCCTCTACAACAGCCAGAGTCGTGGGCATCAGAATAAGCGACAAAAAGCGTGCGAGAAAAAGTCCTGCAATTACGATAACAAGCGGTGCACTAAATTCAGCCACTATCACCCTCACACTAACGTCACAACGCAACTTTGGCATCAACAGTAATATTACTGTCTATGGCACGCCATAATTTTTTTCCTACCGAATACATAATTAGCTTTTAAGTGAGATCGTGCAAAAACAAAACTATGCTTCTTGTATTGAATTTACCTCAAAATAAACCATTGCATTTTTTATTAGAAGAGTTGCAGTCCTTTTTTCATAATTGGGGTATATGTGTACTTGAAATAATACACAGTAGTACTGAAATCTGAAAATTATTTGCGTTTAATGCATAGCCCTTGCTATAACCTGAGGCCATCCAATTTTTATTGTTATACCATGTAATTGCTGTAATTGTAGTAATCACTTTTAGATCTGTAAAGGTGTAAACCAATTCTTTCAGAAGCCAACAACCTATCGGCAGAGTATATATAAATATACTATTTCCATATATGTAATCATAAAACATACTACACTCTTTATTAAGTAGACAGACATGATAGCTGGAAAATGCACAAAACTTTGTTCCTACATATTTTGTTAATAAATCGTCAGCAGGTGTTGACTAGAAGCACGTACAACTGCAACCTCGAACACACTCACATGCAGGCTGCAATATTATAGATATTGTAGTTGCAAGTGGTGTGGCACAATGTTGCGGTTTCGGCCAACAAACCTTTGTTGTGAATTTGCAAATATTTTTCCACAGCCAAGAATACACACATACATACGTGTGCAAAGCTTGCAATGCAGCTAAATGTATACAGAGTATCAAGTGGTTGGGCAGATTGCTGAACATCTGCTACCGTTATTTGTAAAATTTCAATTTGCAAATAGATTTTGTGGTTTCGGAATACGAAATATTTGCAGAATCACTGATAAGATGCATCAAAATGATGAGAACTAGAAAATCATAAAATAATCATAAATATCTATGGTGATGGATTTGCCAGCGGAAGAAGATAGAAGTGTTGAAATTTTATATTTTCGAAATAAATCGCAACAATTTGTATGTTTGTATGTCCACACTTGAAAAGATGTGTTAAAATGTATAGCCTATTTGTACGTGTATTAGTTATTAGAGATGATATGAAACAATATGGCCTCTGAGTCAATTGATTCTCTAGGAATTATTAGGATTAACGCTCTCACTTAATATAAGAATCATATAATATAAGTTTGAGATTTGTTTTGTGTCGATGTCTTTTTAAATATGCTTCCGTATTTAGCACAATATTTCATGCGCTTATAAAAGTATTAAAAACTTTATCTAAGTATTTAAATAAACTTGAACGATAACAAGTACTTCAAAAACACGCCTATCTTTATTACCATCAGAACTACTTAAGTACAATTTCCGTTCTTTAAAGCACTGTAAAGAGAAAAACAAAATGAGTCATTTGTCACATATAACTAAACTCTTGACAATACATAACTTTAGGCGCAAATGCCACCAAGAAGACCAAAGAAGTTTTAAACAGGGTGCTGCTTCAAATAATAAAAAAAAATAATGATGAGAAAATCAGTTCAGAATTTCATGCAAGAATCCCCTACCAACAAAGGTAGAAAAAGATTATTATTATTTTTTTTTTTTTTTTTTTTTTTTTATATATATACCTATGTACATACTGTATATGTGAGCATTTATGTACACAAGAGCGCCGGTTGATAAGATAACTTGCGCCGCTGCAATCATTACAATGACAAATGATTCACTAAAGCAAATTGATTTTCTGCCAACGAGACATGATATTTGTAAACACTTTGATAAATAAAAACTACAAAATTTAATTTGATAAAATTTTATTAATAAAGCAACAACAAATTAAAGAAAATCAAATTGGCAAATGATTAACGTAACTTTTCAAGGAAATGATAAGGTAAGGTAAACAACTTTATTATCACACACTAGATCCGAACTTAAGAAGCCTTCAAGTGGCCAAACAAATAAGCGTGTGTGCAAATGACTGGTGTATATGGTTGAGCGTGTGATAAAAACAATCAGTGAGTTAATATGTATATAAAAGCGACAGTTATTGGTAGATAACGCAACAGTGAGTTTCCAACAGTCGAACTATACGCAAGTGTCACAAAAATAATTAAAACTTAATAAATTAAAATTTATTTAACGATAATAAATAAATAATAAGAATGAAAGCACGCACAACAATCGCACTCATCGCCTTCGGCGTCTTGGCCGCGCTGGTCGCCACCAGCATTGCCACCAACAGCACTTGGGGCCAACGTGGACGCTACGATCGCCTGCTCTACCGCACACAGGTCGTCAAGAAATCCGAATTGTGGCGTGTGATATCTGTCGATGTAGAATTCCCTGGCAAGGTAATAGCGAAATAATTTCTTTCTCTCTCACTACAAGCGAAAGAATTTTATTGAATTTGTTTATTAGTAATGCAAAAATTTTGTGTTGCAGAACGGTTACAATCCTTACTACATCACCCAGGTGGTGGCTATCGATCACAAGCGTAAGGATGGCGGTTATGCGCAGCTGCGCAAAGGTGGTCCCAACTACCGCAATGTAACCCTGCATATCAAATCCGACCGCAACCATGGCCTGAACTACACTGTTGAGGTTTTCGGCAATTAAACGAATATTGTTTTAAGTGAAGGACGAAAGAAATTTGTTAAATGGAAAGCACACTTATTTATAAATATAAAAATAACACTTGTTAAAAAGAAAACTGAAAAGCTGAAAGTATAAAACAATTCTGTGATTAATTTGATGTATACATATACATATGCACCTGAGTCTTGATGACTGTGCATATGCGTTGATTTGTTTTTGTAAATATATGAGAAATACACTAAATAAAACGGATTTTAATTTCTACTATAAAGAAAAGATAAAAAGCTTCTTATTTTCTCATCTGGACGCACAAAAAATGTTTACCCTGCACAGGTTACCTAAAGTTTGCCGTGAAATGTATGACAGCCATAAGAAAACGTCTGAGTCGCTTTTGTCAAGTTCGCATATATACACGAACTAGTCCTTCAGATTTTGAGAAACCGATTTGAAATTGTGCTCAAGTCTTTATTCTCCAAAAAGCTGGTCGTTTATTAGAACCGCCGACATGGGACTACAAAAGCATATAGCTGTCATACAAATTGACAAATCAAAAGCATGTCCTTGTATGGGAAAACTTTTCATTTGTCGAGATATCTTCACGAAATTTGACAAGGATTATTTTTTATAACAGTGATATAATTTACGAAGTAATTATACATACATAACGGGTGATTTTTTTGAGGTTAGGATTTTCATGCATTAGTATTTGACAGATCACGTGGGATTTCAGACATGGTGTCAAAGAGAAAGATGCTCAGTATGCTTTGACATTTCATCATGAATAGACTTACTAACGAGCAACGCTTGCAAATCATTGAATTTTATTACCAAAATCAGTGTTCGGTTCGAAAATTTTTTATCGACAAATTTTGTTCAGCGATGAGGCTCATTTCTGGTTGAATGGCTACGTAAATAAGCAAAATTGCCGCATTTGGGGTGAAGAGCAACCAGAAGCCGTTCAAGAACTGCCCATGCATCCCGAAAAATGCACTGTTTGGTGTGGTTTGTACGCTGGTGGAATCATTGGACCGTATTTTTTCAAAGATGCTGTTGGACGCAACGTTACGGTGAATGGCGATCGCTATCGTTCGATGCTAACAAACTTTTTGTTGCCAAAAATGGAAGAACTGAACTTGGTTGACATGTGGTTTCAACAAGATGGCGCTACATGCCACACAGCTCGCGATTCTATGGCCATTTTGAGGGAAAACTTCGGACAACAATTCATCTCAAGAAATGGACCCGTAAGTTGGCCACCAAGATCATGCGATTTAACGCCTTTAGACTATTTTTTGTGGGGCTACGTCAAGTCTAAAGTCTACAGAAATAAGCCAGCAACTATTCCAGCTTTGGAAGACAACATTTCCGAAGAAATTCGGGCTATTCCGGCCGAAATGCTCGAAAAAGTTGCCCAAAATTGGACTTTCCGAATGGACCACCTAAGACGCAGCCGCGGTCAACATTTAAATGAAATTATCTTCAAAAAGTAAATGTCATGAACCAATCTAACGTTTCAAATAAAGAACCGATGAGATTTTGCAAATTTTATGCGTTTTTTTTTTTTTTAAAGTTATCAAGCTCTTAAAAAATCACCCTTTACATGCTATGGTATGTCACTACCATACAAACCGGCCGATCAAAATCAAGTTCTAAGATGGAATCGTTTGTATTTATGAAATGTATCATAGCCTCGGAAGGAACCGAAGTCAAAGTTTGTTACAACTTTTTTCTTTTTATTGCTCTTCACAGGCAATTACGTTTCAGCAGGGTTTGTTATAACATAAATATTATTTTTTAAACGTAAAATAAATTTTAGAATGTCTCTGAGAATGATATACATTACAGTAATAATGAACTCTTCTTATAGTTATCATAACTTCATATAGGCTTAGCTGACTTATAGATCACGGAATGCTGATTACAGATCAATAATATGTATATCATATATCAGAAACTTCTTCAGCGGTTGATTTCGGGATTTGGTCAGCTTTTTTCGAAAATAGTTTGCTCTCTCGATGTTTCCTCTAAGTCCCTTTATCTCATGCTAACACTATAGATTACAGAATGCTGGTTACAGATCATTAATATAGGCTCTCTCAGAGATTTTTTCAGCGGTGGCTTTTATGTCCTTAGTCAGCTTTTTCTTAAATTTTTTTGCTCCCTCGAAGCTTCTTCTGAGCTGTTTTTTCTATTTAATTGGTTTTGAAAGAAATATAAATTCGTGTGAATAATTCCAAGTGATTTGTGTTTTCTGGTGGTCTGGTTTCTCTTCATATTATTAGATAATATAATATATTTTTTAGTTTTGATTGAACCAATAAGCTTTCTAAATGCTTTTTCCGTCACATATTCAATTTTATTAAAAACGTATTTCAAATTTGTTTTGTCTGGATTAAAGAGTTTTACTTCAGTTTGCAATCCTAAGAAAGCTTAAAGGCATGCAAATTTTAATCTCGAAGATTTCGTACTTTAAAGCTTTTTAGCCTGACTTATTGGGAATTGATTTCTACTTTATAAAGAAGCTGATGATATCATAAATAAAATATAATAGTGATGGTGATCAGCTGCTGCAATAAGCTCCAGTTATTATTACCAAGTGGCTTTCAACAACCATATAAACGTTTAGAGAGATTCAGCTTTGATTTCGCATGCTCAACTGCGAATGAACTTTTCACTTTGTAAGGAAAGGTGCACAGATTTATAAATAATTCAATTGCTCCTTGTTGTTTGCTCGACTATTTTAGTTTCTCTTTAGATTTCACATGAATTCGTAAAGTATCCAAATAAAGCTCACTCAATGGAGCTTTCTCCTTCGATTTCGCATGTATGCGGCAAGTATGCAAATGAAAGTTTCACTATATAAAAGCTCTACAAAATCAAACATTTCTATATAATGAAAGCTTTACAAAATTTGTTTATAAATATTGTATATTTTATTGCCCGGTTGAACTCTTTTTTTCAGTTTGGCAACTGTATTTCCACTCGACCACCTTAGACATAAAAGCATTGAACCCGCATCTTTATCCGGCCAACAAATATAAGCTCGGCAACATTTTTAAAATATTTTGAAAAATGCTTGCTTTCACTACAACAACAACAAATTAATCTCGCAGTAAATTCATAATTATATAGAAATCCATACAACGAATAAATCACTTCAAAAGCATACTTCCATTAAACATATTCTTATTTAATATTTATTTCTTTTATTTTCATTATATACACATACATACATACGTGTTTAATTTCTTATCTAAAAAGTTTAATATTAAAAGACATAAGTCATTAATTTCTTGTGCGCTTTTGGTTTTTTTTTTCTTTTCATTTAAGTTGTTTGTGTAATTTGCTTAGTTCTACAAAGAATAAGTACTCTAACTAACGTTCACAAACAAACATGTTAATAAAAAACAACAATTATTACTAAATAAAGTAAGTATGTTAGTGAATAATGTTTGCATGTATTCGGGTGTGTTGCTACTGCTTATTGGCCGTAGATTTCCACGCGAAATATTAGTCCGTAATTGTATTGTGATTGCAACTTGATGGTGACATTATTGAAGCCGGGTCCACCCGAGTAGATGGTGGCGTGGCCACCGGTGCCATTTGTCACCTGATCGAAGGCGCGTATGCCGGTGATAATGCGTCCATTGCCAATGCCCTGTTAGTCCATTTTTTGGAATTGAAATAAATTATTAATTATTAGTATTTAAAAAAAATATTTTGAGCAGAGTGAAGTCTGTGGTAAATTGAGGTTGAGTTTTATGTTCATTGCTGGACGGAAACCGTTATGAAAAATTTGGAAGTACAGTGTATGCAAAACTTTTTTTTCGGTTTTTCTATATTTTATAGCTTTTTCGGAACATTATTTAACTCCATTATTACCGTCTTATACCGCTAAGCTTCTTGACTTAAGTCTGGTGTTCGCATATATGTTTTTGACAATATTTTGATATGATGTCTTAATACTCGGAGACTCACTTGTGTTGTTCAATGTAATATATTGCCAAGATAGTCAAGTTTATGATGAGTTTTTGTGCACCCCTAAGAACTTTCATTTCAAAAATGTTTTTGAAAATACTTTTGTTGAATAAAATAAATTATTATAACAACAAAAGTTGATTGATTGAATAAGCATTGGAGTCTTATAGGAAACCTACCCACAAACTCTAAACTTAATGCTGAAGTTCTCAAAAATTTCAACCCGTAGAAACAGAAGGCATCAACATAAAAATTATGAAGTAATTCTAATGAATTGATATTCAAAAAACTGTTGCACACCCGACTAGAAACGAAATTTGAGAAAATCCAAAGACACTGACGGTTTAGAAAATCTTGGAAAGCATGTTAAAATAGCTTAGAAAAATGATCTAGTCAACACATGTTGAAATCTGTTGCTAATGACAAATGTTGGATCCAGTGTGACGTGAGTAAGATCATTAAAAAATAATATTTAAGCTGCTAAGATGACAAGTTTTCGACTATTTCGACATTAGAACTATAAGTTACAAACCCAGGAACTATACTGAACAATTATTTCTGAAATCTCACCTCATATAAGACTATTTAGAACCAACGAAACGTAAATAAACTGTAACTCGTCACTACAATCTCAGGGTCAATAACCGCAGCGCTCTAGCTAGGCCCCTCTTCACCTGAGCTGTTTTGCTATGCTCTCTCAAGATTATCACAGAGAGAGGTCGCTAATAAGACAATCATAGAATCAAATGTTTTGTAAAATTAGATTAGATGCACCTAACAACCTTCTCTTTTTTTTAATATCATCTAGCGTGCTTCATAACACAAACAGAATAATTTCAAGTTTATATTTTATTGCTTTCAATGCGTTCGAAACTTTAATTATAATTTGCTGGCAATTTTACGATTTGTCCTCGCATACAATTCTTATCACTTGCTGTAGCAACTATTTATATTTTTGGCAAAAAATCTGTATATATGAAAAAATTCGCAAAACGTGCTGACCTTGCGGTCAAGGCGGATTTAAAAGCATCAGCATAGTTTCTGATATATGTTTTTTAATAAGAGCCGCCACCAAATTTTTTTTTTCACTTTTTATAAAATATAATTTTATGTATTTCGCATAAAATTTGCTTTTTGCTCAACATTGGGAAGGCTGGCTTTCGCTTAGCTCGATTAAGTTTTGCACTTTCAATATAATTGAATGTAAAATATATATAAGTATATAGTGAATTATGAATCGCGTGTGCAAAATCAGCAACAAGTCGCTCTCCAAGCTTTAGAATCGCCACCACTGCGTAGCTTATCAGGGCAACCGACTTTTGCGAAACGTTTCCGGTGCGCAATTCCACAAAAAATATGCGAAGAAGAAGAATACTTAAACAGCATATAAGTTTCCATATAATTATGTTTTGAAGAAAATGAAAGCGTTAAAGTTGGAGAGTAAATCAAAGGATGTTGAAAAAAGCATTTATATTTTTTAAGAAAAAAATTAGACCTTGGGACAGTCATTCTTATGCGGATTTTCGTGCGAAATCTCGCTAAGCGCACTTGTTTTAATTTTCGGTTTTGTTTTGCTGCTCTGCCAACACCAACGGAGTGCGATAAGCGGTGTTTAACTTCGGCCCACAGGGTGAGATAATTATTGTGTCACCAATTTTAGAATATATAACGTTCGAAAAACAATAGACCACTTTTTGCAATGCCTATTTCGCAAGTCGGTGCAACCCGATTTCATTTGGAGATTAGACAAGCGCCACTGATAAAGATAAGCCGAAAAATCCCCTACTGCAAGTTCCTTTTATTGTGAAACTTTGAAAGCATAATAAATAACGCATCGCCTGAAATGATTAACTAATGTCAGTCACAGATTTCACAATTTCCCCACCACAACTAACTTCACTTTGCTCTCGAAAAACTTAACGTGACTGGCACGTGATAACCGCTGCTTGCTTACATTTTTGGGAAACTTAATTTCACGATTCACATATTTGCCAGGCGATGACGCATTGAAAACATTCTCCACGTGCAACAACTGCGCAGAATTCGAGATGTTGCCCCATGTACTCGAGATGGCGTACGTGGTCGTTATAACATAGGCCGCAATCGTTAAGGCCGTCGTTAGTTTCAATAGATTACTCTGTTGCTTCATCATTAAGCGTGTGTCTTAGTTTTTTTGGAATCAAAATTCAAAGTTTAAAATCAATCCAATTGTTGTGTGATTATAGCTTCTATTTTCGTTTATTTGTTGGTTTTGTTTTTGTGTAACAAAATTTCTTCGTCTTGTCACAAGCTATTTTTACAACAATCGCTGTAGATCGGGTTTATTGGTCTCGTGTTATTGCTCCTCGCTTATCAGTGGCTTAATACGCACAAAAACGTTTTATATTCACAACAACAATATTTAGTGTTGTTGTTGTTATTGTAGATATTTAGAATTTAACAGTGTAGTCTTAAAATTTTATTATATTTATTTTTGTTTTTTATATAAATTTCAGTTTAATTTTCGCATTTGAATTTTGTGTTGAACTTGTGGAAGCGCGGTTTGCTGATTATGTTCTGTCGCTGAGCACAACGTGTTTCGAACTGAATTTGAATGTGAATTCTGTACGATTTTGATGTGTTCCAAGCGAATTCCGTTCGTTTTCTCGAACCGCCAGTTTCAGTTTCAGCATTTCCACTAAGCCGGACCTTTCATTTGGTAGTGCTAAATATACACTGTGAGAAATTGTTTCGATTTTGTTTGAAACCCCTACAGTTTCCATGATAAGAGATTTACAAAAATGTTTTCCAAAGAGCGAATGTTGTTGACTGAATAGTTCCAAAACCGGAAGGTTCGAAATTGTAAAATAAATGACTGCCCCGTTCTTTCTATCGTACTATAAGCACAGTAAAAGACTGCAGCTTACAAAACCTCAAAAGTTCACGATGTCTTAAAAAATGGATAAAACGTATCTTAAGACCTTCCAGCATACATAATTTGAAGATTTGAGATTTTCAATTGGAAAATATAGAAGTTATGGAAAGAAAGAGAAATGAAAAAGGAAATAGATGATCCCATGCGTCTCGAAATTCTGAAATTTGTATAGATTTATTAAAATGATGATGATTTAGTAAAAAAAAGGGTTTTTGGCCTAATATATGTATGTCATAAACGATCTTGCTTTCACAGCATTGATTTATCCCACTCTCTCAATCATTCTATGCATACAGAAAACTATTGCTTCGAAAAAAAGTATATTCTTTAACCAGCATCCATTGAATTATGTACTCGAAAAATTCTCAAACGTTTTACATTTTCTCCTTGAAGAACATATGACCAACGAAACGTAGAAATTGATAATGAATTTTTTGTCGCACAAGTCTTATCAGCAATGAGCAAGAATTGTGAATGAAACAAGAGATTAAAGAGATTGTGCTCAGCGAGAACAATAAACTGAAATAGGCAGAAACTGAGAAATTTAGATGCTGTGAGCATCATTACAAGAACAAAATTTCAAATTAAAATAAAAAGAGAAAAATGTGTTTGTGATAACGACAGTATACTCGTATGGTTTATATGAATATGGTATATGTACTGTACGGTCTAGCCGAGCTTTCTGCGTACGATTAATGACATGACTATCTCTTTATATGATGAGATCAAAACCCAGTGTCAGCTGTATTCTTATCTGACATCGATGCTTTAAAAGCTTTCGTACAACAAAAAATTCGTTCAAAGCTTTGTGAATGACTTTTTCAGAGCGCTCAAACTAGAAAACATTTTTGATAATATCTAGAATTAGGATCTTTCAATATTCTGTTTAAAAACTATTCTAGCGAGCTTTGGAACAACAAAAATTTACACAAAGCTTAGCTTTTTTACTTTGGATAGTGGAGGGTGGGTTAGCGGATAGTTTCCTACAAATTTTAAGCTCATTTCAACAGCTAACAAAGCTTTGTGAGAATCGTATTGTTTCAAGAATTCTCTACCAGTTAACAATTATAATTGAGGTCCACTATTGCTGCTAAAATGCCTAAAACTTAACGCTCCATGGTGTGTTCGTTTCATCCATATTCTGCACCACTATGGCCTTCGCCATGGTAAACACATTAGAAGCTATAAATAGGCTTTAGTCATACACTTGCTAATTTATGAAAATCACTTA